>NC_084566.2:21064124-21199124 GCF_033978685.3 Nerophis lumbriciformis
TTTTTTTTGGCACAATGTGACCCCAGCTTGTTGTGATTACTTATAGATGTCCAACATTCTCCAGGAAGTAAAATAAATTCACATTTAGTCTGTAGTTGCAACTTGATGCTCTTGTTTGTGTAGCACAGTTGGTTTATCCTTGCTATAATTGTGCTTCCCCAAGGTATTGTACGATCAGCTGTGGTGATATGAATGACATCTTCTTGCAGGATTTGGTCTTCACAGATGTTATATGTCCTGCATGCGGTGGCTGCGCGTTTAGCAAAGGCATATGTTTAACTCTGCTACTTCTGTTAACAACATTGATCAGTAAACCTTGCCAGCGTAGCGTTCTCCTCTGCTTGTTGTCGCTTTAGCTAGCATTCATGCCAGTATGTAAAACTATCGGCGCGAGCAGAGCAGCAGCAGTCACTGCTTGCTGATGATGGTGACTGCTGCTTGCTTTCACCTTAGTCTCCAAGACACAAAAAAGTATCCAATATCACAGGGAAAAGTCACTAGATTTGTCCCTAGTAGCTGTTTACAAAAAAAGTCGCCAAGAGGACTGGCAACACTGTCGACGCCATCCCCGAGTATGTGTTTTGCTTTAAAATGGTATTTTAAACTTGATGTGCACCTATGATAAAAACGTTTGTCGCTGCAATACCAACAAGTTACCTTAGTTTTATCCAAAGTTCTGTTTTGAAGCGAAATTCGTTCCATTTTGTCCACACGCGACGCTGAGATCATTATTCATGCGTTCGTTACGTCTCGTCTCGATTACTATAACGTATTATTTTCGGGTCTCCCTATGTCTAGCATTAAAAGATTACAGTTGGTACAAAATGCGGCTGCTAGACTTTTGACAAGAACAAGAAAGTTTGATCATATTACGCCTATACTGGCTCACCTGCACTGACTTCCTGTGCACTTAAGATGTGACTTTAAGGTTTTACTACTTACGTATAAAATACTAAAAGGTCGAGCTCCATCCTATCTTGCCGATTGTATTGTACCATATGTCCCGGCGTTCAAAGAACTCCGGCTTATTAGTGATTCCCAGAGCCCAAAAAAAGTCTGCGGGCTATAGAGCGTTTTCTATTCGGGCTCCAGTACTATGGAATGCCCTCCCAGTAACAGTTAGAGATGCTACCTCAGTAGAAGCATTTCAGTCTTATCTTAAAACTCATTTGTATACTCTAGCCTTTAAATAGACCCCCTTTTTTAGACCAGTTGATCTGCCGTTTCTTTTCTTTTCTCCTTTGCTCCCCTCTCCCTTGTGGAGGGGGGGGGGGCACAGGTCCGGTGGCCATGGATGAAGTGCTGGCTGCGAGTCAGGACCCGGGGTGGACCACTCGCCTGTGCATTGGTTGGGGATATCTGTGCGCTGCTGACCCGTCTCCGCTCGGGATGGTTTCCTGCCGGCCCCACTATGGACTGGACTCTCACTATTATGTTAGATCCACTATGGACTGGATTTTTACAAAATGATGCTAGACCCACTCGACGTCCATTGCATCCGGTCTCCCCGAGAGGGGGGGGGGGGGGGGGGGGGTCACCCACATCTGCGGTCCTCTCCAAGGTTTCTCATAGTCATTCACATTGACATCCCACTGGGTTGTGAGTTTTTCCTTGCCCTTTTGTGGGCTCTGAGCCGAGGATGTCGTTGTGGCTTGTGCAGTCCTTTGAGACACTTGTGATTTAGGGCTATATAAATAAACATTGATTGATTGAAATGGGCTGCCCCTCCAACTGATCGATCGCGAAAATATTGGGAAATTAAAAAGTAGTAATATGACAACAGTAACACTCCCACCCAGACCCAGCCCCTATTAGGCAAGCATTACCATGAATTGATTAACGTGGACCCCGACTTAAACAAGTTGAAAAACGTGTTCGGGTGTTACCATTTAGTGGTCAATTGTACGGAATATGTACTGTACTGTGCAATCTACAAATAAAAGTCTCAATCAATCAATCAATGAACCCCATAAATACGCCCGCACGCATCTGCCTCTCTCTCTTCAGCCTCTCATCCCACCGCTCTCAACACCGCGGCCACACCCCCCGAAGACGGCCGCACACTACACCCGCTTGTCTCGCAAACACACATTGCCTGACATGCTCAAAAATCATCAAGCTGCAACAATGTATTCAGGCTGATTGTTGCAATGCATCGGACATTTTTTAGCATCCAACTTCAAACAACTCTTCCCTCAACCACAGCCATCATCGCTCGCCTCCGACGGGAACTAACAAGCCAAATACTAGAGTCTGTGAACATTGCTCCAAAGTACGGATTTTGTGTTGATTTATTATCAATACAAAACAAAATATTGACTTGAGCAAAGGCAATAATATATGATAAATCAAGGCAGCAGCTAAAGAAGGACTTCCCGTTTATGCCCTCTTTTATCACACAGGAAAAACCCGCCAGATAAACAGCTGATTTTACTATATCCGGCACTGATGTAAGACAACCATGTGACTCGCGTCCCATAAGTGACCCTAGGATGAACAATTATTCTACGGCCCTAAGACTATAGTGGCCATAAACAGTTAGCTTATACAGAAGGGGTGCCAAAAGTGTGGCACAGGGGCCATCTATGGCTCGTGACTCGTTTGTCATTGGCTTTAGGCCCATTACAAAAAACACCAGCAAAAATTGAGAAAACAGCAAGAAACAGAATGAGAAAAAGACAATAATAACGACACAAAGCTTTCTTTAAAAAACAAAAAATAAACAAAAATATATATATACATAGAATTTAAACAAAAAAAAGTAAATATACATACATACATACATATACATACCGTACATACATATATTTGTTTAACTATATATAATTTTTTTTATATATATATTTATTTATTCATTTATGCACATGCATGTATAGATCTTGCTTTGATTTTTGGCTGAGACCAGGGATCTTGGGCTCAAAAAGGTTGGTGACCACAGGTCTCGAGTCCCATGAGGCTTCTGTTTATTTACCTGCATCAGTGCAGATGTGGGCATATTTTTAAAGGTTTAGAGGCAGATATATAAGCGATCATGACATTTTTTTTTTTTTAATGTGATGGAGGGGATTCATACACTCTTAAAAAAATACTTTTTGAAAGATTTAAAGCATTCATCATCGCAAACATTACTGCTTGCCTCAACCTCACTTCCTTCAACACTTACAATGATTTAAAGAAGAAAAGATTAGAGGTATATCATGTCTTTACATCTGAATAAGACATCAATTGGAAATGTTGGATTAATTTGTGCATCAGCAAGTAACGTATTTGATTGACAACAAAGTGCTTTGCTGCTGTGACTGTGACACTAATCAGAACAGAGATAAGTGTGTTTGCGTTTGATTTCCTGCTACAAATATTAGTCAATCATCGACAATTAATGTCTGCAGCTGTTTTTATGGTGTAAAGTTCATATTTCGTCGCATTATCTAGCTATAGATGCCTGTTGTTCAGCAATGTTTGCTAGCGATATCAAGATTCAGTGTGTCTGTTGAGCCAACGAGAGATGTTGATACTAACAAATATCAACAAAGAGGCTGTAATGTGGACATCCTTGGCGAATAAAGCACTTGCCTTTCCTGTAGAACAACAACCTCTGTTATGAAAACCAAGAAAGAAAATACGGTGGATTGGACCAACAATCACAATATTTATTACTAGGACTTAACATGACGTTAACTTATTTGCACAAACAGGTCTTTGTAGTTATATTTAGGCACAGAAACCACAAAAGCACACATACTACGTCGACCTCGTGTCCTTTCTTTACGTTAAGTTCTAGTAGAGAATAAACTTGATTGCAGTTTCTCAAACAAATCAAACATTCAAACAAACATTTCACAAAGTGATCGCTGCAGATACAAGTATGGTCCGATTGTACTCCACAAGCTGATGAAAGTAATATTTTTGAGAGCCATTTCCTTCGACACACTTTTGTTCTTTCCCTGACTTTTTTACCTTTATGAACCACTTCATTTGGGACTCTATAAAAGCTATTTCCTATCTCTCTATTTGAACGATTGAAACACCCAAGAACAGAACAGCAATTGAGCATTTGCTCAAACTACACTCACTCTCACTTGTTTTAATGCGACACTTGAGCTGCTTGACCATCGTGTGAATTAAGCCGCGAAGAAGAAAAACAGACGTGATACGCAACACAGCAATACATACATAAATACATATACATACTGTACCAAAAGTTTGGACACACCTTTTCATTAAATGGGTTTTCTTTATTTTCATGACTATTTACATTGTAGATTGTCACTGAAGGTATCAAAACTATGAATGAACACATGTGGAGTTATGTACTTAACAAAAAAAGGTTAACAAACTGAAAACATGTTTTATATTCTACTCTATTCTAGTTTCTTCGAAATAGCCACCCTTTGCTCTGATTACTGCTTTTGCACACTCTTGGCATTCTCTCAATGAACTTCAAGCACACCTTTGAAGTGAAAACCATTTCAGGTGACTACCTCTTGAAGCTCATCGAGAGAATGCCAAGAGTGTGCAAAAAAGTAATTAGAGCAAAGGTTGGCTATTTTGAAGAAACTAGAATATAAAACATGTTTTCAGTTATTTCATCTTTTTTCTGTTAAGTACATAACTCCACATTTGTTCATTCATAGTTTTGATCCCTTCAGTGACAATCTACAATGTAAATAGTCATGAAAATAAAGAAAACGCATTCAATGAGAAGGTGTGTCCAAACTTTTGGCTTGTACTGTACATATTTCTACATGCACATATATATGTATATACATGTCAATCACTATTTTAGCATGTTTTTATTTTATATATTGTACCTTTCCCATATTTTGTTGATCTTGCACCGTGGAAGACTTTGCCCATTGTTATTATACACAATACAATGACAAGAAAGATAATCTACACGATTTACAGTACACTCTGGCATCTGCTTGCGAGCAAAACCAAGTATTTCAGTTGTAAAAAGGCTACACTGTTCATATTATACTGTAGTACTTCAAATGGTTGTTAACAATGTTAGAAATTGGAGTACTGTACACTATTAGAGTAGCTTGTCACATTGTTAACTATTATGTACAAATGTGCACAATAGGGGCAAAGTATCAGACTTTGGGGTACTTGTTTGTGTTTGTTCTAAAGCAACACAAAAACAATATATTGTGGATACCACTGCAGTGATACTCACTACTGTATAAACATAAAAGTACAATAACTATGATGTTGTCAGTTCATATGCAACACGTATGTCTTCAAGAGGATTACTATGTAATGAGTACAAATACACATAGGGTCATGCATGGGACACACACATACTGCATGCTTGCAAAACAAAAAGCACCAAGCACTGTTCTGTGTCTATGCAGAAGGACACCAGCAGCCATTATGGCTTAAAAGGTAAAAGGGCAGGAATGAAGGCAACAGGCGTCTCAGCATGCATCCTGCAGGAGACACCTGTGTGTCACGTCGAGCAACATTACAATGTTTCTACTATAACATTTGCAATGAACCAACTTAACTGCAACTATCAAAAAAACTATAATTAACGTCAAAACTACACAACGTTTGTCCAGAGTAGGTTAAGGTCGTGTTTTGACTGACGCTCGTTAAAGCAGCTGCACGGGACTTACCAGAATGTATTTCGAGGCATGTCAACATCTCCCACCGCCAGGAATCCCACCACAGCACGGCCGTGTCCTGCACCAGCGATCAGGCGTGCTTTGTAGCCAGGAGCCGCATCACTACGAGCGGTGGTGCCCTCCTAGCACTCCTCCTCCTCGCCGAGCTGGTGTTGTGGTAATAATGTTCGTGCAAAGGCGCACAGAGTGGCCTCTCTGCGATGACGTAATGCGGAATCTCGTAACTGTGTGTCTTCTTTGCCTTAAAAAAATATGATAATTGATAGATATTTTTGCCAGAAACACCAAATTGGTTATATTGTTTTTAAATATGTTTGCTTATGCTATGTTGTAGAGACATTTTTTTTGCCACGCTGCTATGAGCTTTAAGAAGGTGACGTCATGTACATTTTTGCACCGACTTCCAATCTTGAATACGTTTTATACAGCCTTTTTTTGCCAATTATTTCAGGAATGAAACATAGTGTTGTAAATACATATTTGGTACATCCCCAATGAGAGTAAAAATAATAATCACTATATTTACTGTTGAGTGAACGTATGTAGGACATTTAATGCATAGTGTAAAAATATAATAATCATATCGTCACTGTATGTTTTGGTTAGTTTACGCTAGTCTTAAAAATCCAATGTTTTTTATAATGAATACAAGTGCTGTTATTGATCGATACATGCGCTACAGTGACGTAAAACACTTTTGGAACGACTATAAAGAATTTCCCCATCTTCGCTGTTGGGTCTTGAACGCCGCACAGGCCCTTGTTACCTGGCAACCGCTCCAGGAAGATTGACAATCCGACAGCGCGTTTGGTCGATTCACGGGACACAGTGGAAAGAAACACAACTTTTGAAAAGTCCAAAAAAAGGAAATTAGGCAGGTCAGGGGGTAATAGCATTTCACTTTCTGCCATGACAACGACGCCCACTCCCAGCTAATGCATTGTTGTAGCTCAGTTTAATGGATGTTGACGATCAGTTTGTGAATTGAAGGTAGCATTTAAGCTAGTGTTAGCTCGAAGCACACATTTCGAAACTACGTTTCGTCGTGACTGTTCACTCAAACCTTATTCCTTTCTAACACTTAGTAAATGACTATTTTATTTATAACGTATTCAAATGTCCCCCTAACGATACTTTTTTTGTCGTGAGAAGTGTCGGTAGTCGCGCCATTGACCGTTTAAAAAGTTGGAGCATTAGATTAGCTAACATTGTTGAGACTGCAGGCGACTCCCAAAAGACTGCTTTTCAAGAAGGTGAGTATTTAACGTTACTGTCTCAAGTCGTATTTGTACCCACTTTATTAGGCCCCACAATGTAAATCCCACCTAACCTTATCGTGTCCACACACACACAATCCCACCGTTTAAGACCCCTTCCCCCCTCCGTCTGCCGGCGCAACTAGTACGCATGCGCTGAAAATGCGCACGTTAGTCCAGTGTTGCTTTTTGTGCAAGTTCTTAAATTTAACTTATCTGAACAATATCCAGTGTTGTGGTATTTCAATTAACTGGAATCCATTATGCTCTGGGGCCCTATTGTAGTGAATCACACCTGAGCCATCATAAATTAATCAATTCTTTATTGGACACGTGAAAGTACACAATGTGACAAAGAACATTTTACATCAATCAATCTAGGGATCTAGATATCTGGTCAGGACACTCCTCACTCTTTTGCCTTCACCTTCATTGTCCATTCGTTTTTGGTGACTTTATATACTCTGGACCGAGACGTTGAGTCTGCGACATACATGGCGGACAATAACTGATACAGTCTGCTTTGCCAGTCCAAAAGCATTCGCCGTTTTCTTCCCTCGACGGCCAGGTAATACAAAGCACACGCTACTTTTTTTTATCACATCCACGGGAGCTCGCATTCTCGTTGTCTCTCCTTCGACAAATGGATGAAGTTTTTTGGTAAGTAGAATCATAGCTGACCTGGACATTCGAAAGTTCTCTTGCCGTCTGAGAAGTGTTGTATCCGAAATAGCTGCAATCACTTTCTCTTAAGGTATTCATGTGTGATTTCCACAAGCGTCTGTACAGACGGAAGGAGAAACATGGGCTTGTCTGGATGACTCGCCGTCATATTTCCAGTGGTTAGCTCCGAGTTACGAAACCGCTTTATTATGAAGCCGGCTGTGGGGCGTTTTTTCTGACGTCACTGCCTCTCCGAACTCAGTTTGTAAACGATCAATGAGTCCATACAGAGCTAAGAGCCGGAGATTCAAGAAATACATGGCGCACTTACCCGTGTAAAAAGTTATTCGAGGAGGGGGACCTTAAACGATGGTTTAGTGTGGCTGAAACGGGGCTTTGGCTAAATAATTATTTGTTTAGCCTAAGTCAAAAGCATCAACTCACATGTGTGTACCTGCCGGAGCTTTAAGGACTCACAACATTTTGCCTTTCTATATTCCCGTTATTTTTGGGTTTTTCTTCCGTCAACAACTATGGATTGAACGTTCTAGAATTGGAAGTGTTAGCATTATTTAAAATGTTTTCTTGTCAATCCAGAAAACATTTTAGGGAAAAGACTATGAGCTTTATCAAAATACAGTATTGCATCCACAGACATATTAAAGCTTAGTTTTGATTGACACAGTTTACTGTTGTGGTTTTAGTTTCCTTTATACTGACATCTGTTTCTATTATCCTGCCAACCAAAATCTAAACACTTCCCAGTATGATGCAGTGCAATCTTTACGTTGCAATCTACTTACAAAACACTGCTGAACTCTTTGCTCCAAAATGTGTACATTTTTGACGAATGACGATAAGATCACATATCCTGTAATGATGTGAAGATTAGGAATATGTGAATTTGCAGTAAGTAACCCATATATATTCAGGTGCATAATTTAAGGCTTGTTGATTCTGCAATGCGTCAACTTTGCAAATATGCTCATACACTTCAGTCGTATGGGAAAAAATAGGACACCTTTGCACACATAAGATGTGTGTAAAATACAATAAAAAAATGATTTTCATAAAACCAGTATTATTAGACAGGTCTTGTAAAGATGATTCCAGATGATTATAATTTTCCTCTGATAGAATATTAAAGAAGTTATGGACTTTTGAAACCTGTAAAAATGCAGTAATTTATAGTCAGTCTCTTCAATACAAAGTCAGTGGGGCTCAAGATTTTAGCTGTGACCTTTTTGTCAAATATATCACAACTTTCCTAATATTTATCCCATTTTAAAAAGGTTGGTATCAATGGACAGCTTTTTTAAACAGAGAAACAGAAAAAGGTTTCACCGTTATGGTTTATTTTTCCAGCCATCCATTTTCTACCGCTTGTCCCTTTTTTAATTGATTAAATTCATAAAATGAGTGTTGGAAGTAACAGAAAATTTGAGTAAACATGGCTGCTCATACTCGAGTCACAAAACAAACGGCCAGGCACTCGGCGATCCAAAAAATCAGTGTGTAAATTGATCAATTCAAAAGATATTTAACAGACCCGCAGATGAATGTGTAACTTATATTATAATAGGGATTCCAATAAACATTTTACTCACCATAGATTTTTTGCAGCAGAGTTTTGTCGAGTGCAAACTTGCCCAATTTTGGCAGAGCTTTTTGGTGCGAGTAGTTGTCCAATCCGAAAATATCAGTATACTGGATAAACTACTGTATTTTTACGTGCCATAGGGCGCACTGGATTATAAGGCACACTGCCGATGAGCAGGTCTATTCAGGTTTATTTTCTTAAAAAAGGCGTACCGGATTATAAGGGGCAACAAAGGGCTCTACAGGGTATTATGATTTTTCTTCCTACATTTAAAACACAATACATATAATGGTGGTTCTTAAGGCCAACATTGTGCATAGATTATGTTATACAGACCATCTTCAGGCTGCTTTCAGACGTCTTTTCAAGATGCGTAATTTTGTGGGCGGTCTTATTACGTGGTTCCAATTCGACAGCGTCTTCCCGTCATCTTTGTTGTACCGGTAGTTTTTAGCATTTCCATAGTGAGTCTAAGATATAAGTTAGAACTGTACGCTACTTTATATTAAAAATGGCAACAGAGGAGGATGCCCCACAACAACAGGGTAGAGAAAAAAATGAGCTTATTGATAAAGGCGGACGCCCGCAAATTTTCGGTACTTATGCAGATCCCAAATACACATCAGCATGTACCAATAGGTAAGAAAAGTTGGTTTTGTATGATATTGCATAACAAAACGCCAGATAATATATCTCCTAATAACTACGATAGCCGTAATGCGCTGATTCCATCAAGCGGCGTGGCTTCGTAGTGAAGTGAAGTGAATTATATTTATTTAAGTCCTATACTTCACTTTGTAGTGAAGTGAATTATATAGCGCTTTTCTCTGGAGACTCAAAGCGCTTTACGTAGTGAAACCCAATATCTACTGTACATCTTTTAAGCTACTTTTAAACCAATGTAGGTGGCACTGAGAGCAGGTGGGTAAACTGACTTACCCAATGACACAACGGCAGTGACTAGGATGGCGGAAACGGGAAGCAAACCTGGAACCTTCAAGTTGCTGGTATGGCCGCTCTACCAACCGAGCCACGCCAGCTTACCAAAGTCGTACTAAAGCTTTTTGACAGGTTTGTAATCTTCTATATTCTCAAAGAAACATCAAAGTTTTGGTGTTCCTTGCTTCTGGGTACTTGCTATAGAGTGATTTATTGAACAGGCATCTGTAAACCTGCAGTCCACATGTATTTCTTATGTGTGACTGCCATCTACTGATCACACCTATCATTATACCATGTACCAATTAAATTGCTTCGAGGTCGGTGAGCACAACCAGAATTAAGACGTATATTAGACGCACCGGGTTGAAAGGCAAATTGTCGATTTTTTAGAAAATGAAAGGATTTTAAGTGTGCCTTATAGTCTGTAAAATATGGTACAGAAAGTTATGTGTTCTGTGTCGTCTGTACTGGTGGTGTATAGTGGTAGTGAAAACAATACGAACACAGATGAACTCTGAAAACAGCGGTCCAATCGGTACTCACGATGGCGCGATCAAGCGTTAACACTACGGAGATCCAGCGAGCGGCGAATACACACATACAGTACATAAGGGTGAACATTTTTCAAAACATGCCCCATAACTGTATTCCCTGGGCTATTATTTTTTTCTGACAAACTCACAACAAGGCAGTGCTGTTACAAAACCCCAGAGTTTGACCTTAATAAGTCTGATTGACTTGAAATTTATCACACACCTCAATGCACTTTATTAGAACACTCACTGTAACTTTAGATTGCTTAGCCGAATCACCACATAATTTGGTGCACACATTTCACTTTCATTTTTGTTTTAGCCACATCATCCATTTTATACCGCTTGTCCCTTTCATTTAGTCACATATTTCTTGCAAAAATTGTTTGCCAAGTCTTTCTGCATCACTTGTTCTGTACCTTTATCACCGCCAGATGGCGCCCTTTCACCAGACTGACTGTCGCCATTGGCTTTGCCTTGAGTTGCTGATTCTCTCTCCCCCACTGACACGTTCCAAAACATGTCAGTCTATACGACCACACTCCCACTGAGAATAAGGAGTCACAGAAGACGTTTCACAGCCAAATAATTTTTTGTAATTACTTTGCAGAGTGAAATTAATCAAATAGAGCGAGCGTTTGTTTCAACTACATCTGCTGCTTCCTGATGTTCATGGGGCGTTGGTTCACTCGTGTGTTATTCCTCCACACATTACAAGGGGCTTTGTTTCATTAAATAGAGACAAGTGTTTGTTTGTGATACACAAACATTTAAAGTCTGGTTCACAGAGCTCAATGTTTTTAAATGTGTGTCAAATGAAGCCGGCCTTTAGACGCAAAGGTAAAGGACTGGCGTCACCAGTTAAACCAGACGTGACTGGAACAGGCATTGAGAAACTCACCAGCCTAGAAATAGCTAGCCAAGCACCCATGCAGTGCCACCTTAAGGTGAATAGTTAACCTTGTTTTGTTATAAAGTATAAACTTTTCCCTACAAATGTCACTTTAAAAGGTGTCACACTGGAGACTTCATTAAGTAAACCTACACAGTTTTAAGAGACCCAAAAAAAGAAATATAAGAAAGTTGTCCATTATCACTATGGCTGAAGAAAATAAACAGCGTCCTTGGAGAAGTCGTGTACCTGATTGAGCGTCTGGAGGCCAAGCGTTAGCGTGCGAAAGAAAAAAAGTTGACAGTGTGGCAACTTTGGGGCGGCATGGCGTAGTGGGTAGAGCGGCCATGCCAGAAACCTGAGGGTTGTAGGTTCACTCCCCGCCTCTTACCATCCAAATCGCTGCCGTTGTGCCCTTGGGCAGGACACTTCACCCTTGCCCCCAGTGCTACTCACACTGGTGAATGAATGATAGATGGTGGTCGGAGGGGCTGTCGGCGCAAACTGGCAGCCACGCTTCCGTCAGTCTACCCCAGGGCAGCTATGGCTACGAAAGTAGCTTACCACCACCAGGTGTGAATGAATGATGGGTTCTCACTTCTCTGTGAAGCGCTTTGAGTGTCTACAGCACTATATAAATCTTTAATCCATTATTATTATTATTATTAACAATAGCAGACTTGTATTGTTGAAAAAGGTGAGTCAACGAGAATACATATTTAAATTTGAACTGCCTTCATTCAATGTCTTAGGAATGTTACTACTAGTTGTAAAATATTTTTTATCTGGGACACAAGGCCTGTGTTCAAGGCGTTTAAACACAAGTGTATGCTAAAAGTGTGAAGACAATGCCAGACACTGCACTTTGAAATCATATGTTGCAGGAGGATCAAAGACAAATTCACATTGGGAGAGAGAACGTGGACACGTATCCAGACTACTAGAAAAAGTCAAATCAGCACTCCACAAGCGGAGGTAACGTTCAAAAGAAGAATAAGGTCAATTACTTAATTTTAATTCTATTTCAACAATTTCCCTTGTGGATCATTAAAGTTTGTCTAAATCTAATCCATAAATGTGTTTCCTCACTCATATATCTGTCCTTCCTATATTATAGGTGGATGCAGTTTAATCTAATATTATTATTATTACTACGGTACTCAAAGACAAAGTAATGTTGTATTCCCATTGAGGCAAAGAAGATGAAAAATGGTCATCTGAGTGTATGAAGAATCATCTAACAAACCACTTTTAGGCATATTCAACCCAGGACAGTTAGCTTCCATCCATCCATCCATTTTCTACCGCTTATTCCCTTTGGGGTCGCGGCGGGCGCTGGAGCCTATCTCAGCTACAATCGGGCGGAAGGCGGGGTACACCTTGGACAAGTCGCCACCTCATCGCAGGGCCAACACAGATAGACAGACAACATTCACACTCACATTCACACTCACATTTACATATTAGGGTCAATTTAGTGTTGCCAATCAACCTATCCCCAGGTGCTTAAACTCAGTTAAACAGGGCTAACCATGATTTAGCTGTTTGGATATACAGTATTTAATTGTAAATGACGCTTGATGTTGTCATGTGCTGTATTCTTGACAAATGATGCTTTAGCATTCCCATCGCCCGGTTCACCTATGGTTTCTAATTCACTTTAAAACAATTTGTCACCATAAAAAAGAGTCAAAGCAGTTGCAAACGCTGGAGAAAAGCCAATGAGTTTATTATTTTTATTTTTTTAAATGTTTTTATTATACTTATATCACTAGAATCATCTCTAATCTGAAATCAGGGATGCCGACAAATAGGTATTGTGTGACTCTATAACGCAGCGCATCCCTCAAATTAAAGGAGCTAGAGAGAAGAATAAAGGAGTCAGGTGACACATGTTCAGAATGACATTGGAGAAGAAACCAATTTCCTTGTAGAAAAGTATTTAGAAGATCATAATGAGGTGGTCTTTGTGATCATTTCCACAAGCACCTACATTGGATTCAAGATTCAAGATTGTTTATTGTCATATGCTCAGTTAAACAGACAGTTTGCCGTACAATGAAAATTTTACTTTGCTAGTCCACTTTTCAACAAGTCACACGGTACTAGCTAAAAAATAAAAATAAAAATGTATATACAAGGCACAGTAAGTAACATAACATTATTGCACATTCTGATTGACAGTCAACAGTATAAATATGGAGGTGACATTTGGTCACAGCAGCAGTTAAAGTGTCTTTAGTGATCAAAGGTGAAAAGTGTCTACAGTGATGGTTCACAGTTCGAGGGTGGTCATGGTAGCTGTCTTTTGTTCAAAAAGACAAAAGTAAAACGGGGGGTGGAGCTAGCATTCACAAGTTAGCATTCACAAGCCTGATGGCCTGTGGGTAGAAACTGTTTGTCAGTCTCATAGTCCTGGTGCCCATAGTTGACGTATGGTGTGACACATCCACAGAAATTTGATATCAGAATAGCACCTGCAGTCAAAACGTACTGTTTGCAAGTAAGAAAACACAAAGGTTGGAAAATACAAGTGTCAAATATCTCAGAGACACTTCATTAAGTACACTGCAGAGCTGTACAGTGCGAGCATTTTACTCGCATTTGCGACTAAAAATAGGTTGTGCAAGTATTAAAAAAAAGTAGCACACATGCAAATTCAGATATTAACCTTTTAATTTTGCTCTTAAAATAAATACATCCAACTTTTAATATACTGGAGTAAAATGTTTGCTCATCTGTATAGCATGTTTGAAATAAACTTAAACCATAACAATAACTAAATGGACAAGTTATTGACGCGGAAATGTTGCCGATCACCCTGTTTGTGCCCCTCCTGACTCACACACTCAGTCTTCCAACATGGAAGAAACAAGATCTAAGTTGGAGGAACTGGTCAGTAAAAGACAACGTTTTTTTCACCGCCTTAAAACTTGACACAAACTGCACAGCGCGCTAGCAACTACAAGGGTCGGAGGGAATATTGAACAACAAATCAATGATTGAAGTAACATACTTGCCATCCATTTATTGACAAGAACATACAACCATGGAAACTCATTCAATCTATTTATTAAACAGAGGTAACAAAAACCAGTGAAAGAGTCAAAAGAGTTGCCCCTGCTAGCCCGCTAAGCTAACAAAAACAGCTCAAGCTAAAATGCCTGTGAGACTCAGACTGAGCCTGGACCTGCTGACGTCACATATCACTAGGCAAAAAGGCACCACCTTTTAAAGGCACAAACACAGACGCACGTACTGCTGTCATATGTATACTTTATATGAAACTTATCTCAAATGCATTATGCCAGATTTCTGAAGTTTGTTTTTAAGTAACGCATTATTTACTTTCTATAGTAATTACATTTATCAAAGAGTAATTCCGTCAGTAATTCAATTATTTTTTGGTAACGATAATTAGTGACTTTTTGAAAGTAATTTTCAGAACGAGTAACTATAATTAGTGGCTTTTTAAAAGTAATTTTCAGAACATGAAGCTGAAGCTGATGTTCCTGGCTAAAACCTTAGTGTGTATGTCCTATAATAATGTTTACCTATAAAACACCATTGTTAAAGGTAGATTATTTTCATGTTGCTGCTGATGTTTAAACATGTCCTCTTAAAGCAGGGCACTTCATTTCACATTTTGTTCTTTTCTGTTTTTGTTAGCTGAAGAATTGAGCATAGTAAATGTTTTTTAAAGAACATTGGAGATTATATTTGACTTCTCTTAAAATACTTATTTCTTTTTTTCTTATCTCAAAACACATCTTAATTTAGGATGTTATTATGCAAAAACGACTTTTCTTACTTGTTGGTACCTGTTTTTGTGTATTTGGGATCGCCATCAGTCCTGAAAATTTAAAATCAAGGCATGGTGGAGATATTTAGTTAAGTCAACGAATATTTCCATTTGTGGGTTAGTTTATGGGCCAAACTAACCAATATGAGTTTTGATCCATATTGCTCAGCTCTACACTTGTGTTTACGACAGTGTTAGCACAGTTTAGGGATGTTCTTCGTGTTTAATTGAGCGTTACAGTAGGCCTTATGGTGGCATTGTTTTTATATGTCTGAGGGCACATGTGTACCTTGTTTGAGTGTTAATAATTAAATTGTGATGTTTAAGACATTTCATGTTGCTAAAAAAAAATGTCTATGCTACAAGAAATTTTCTGTTCTACAGGTCTGCGAAAAGGTCTCAGGTTGAGTGACCCACGATAAGTTGCAGCAAAAGCAGCAGCAGCTCACCTGCAAGTCGGGGTCAGTGAGAGCAAAGCCTGTACCTTCTGTACATTGTGTGCATGAGTAACAAGGAAGAGCCCCCTTATGAATACCTTGCTTTGTTTTTTACAACGAGAGATCCTGCAAAATAAGCTGATCTTTCAGGTGAGTACATTTGACCTACCTAAGGTATCTACCAAAATGTAAGATTTTCTGTTTTTGTTATTGTAAGACCTGTCCCCTGTTTAGTCTTCTTCAGGGTCAGTGCGCAAATATCAGTGACAAGCTACACCGACACCAAACAAGTTTATCAAGCCAAAAGGTGACCTGAACAGCAACAAGTGCACTGAAAATTCAGTATGATCCATTATTTGTAGAATATGAAGCAGTTGACTCAACAAGTGGAAAAGATGAAGGAAGAGGAACACTTTTATCGGGCCTCAAGAAAAGCTGTGACGGTAAGCAAGAAAAAGACCTCGGTGAAAAAGAATATTTGAAAACTAATTATTTTGTTACTTGTAAAGTGATGACAGCTATTATTATGTTTGCTCTTTGAATACAGACGCTCTACTCTGACAACATAATTGACAGGATTAGTGACTCGAGGATTAGTAAACCGTCAGAGAAATGCAATGTTGCTTCAGATAAAATGGAGGAAAATATTAGAAGCCTGTCTGAATTGGATGATCGGCGACTTGTCAGGGTGTACCCCGCCTTCCGCCCGAATGCAAGGGGTAGGAAATGGATGGATGGATGGTCTGCATCTAACATCTCTGATATAAGCTCAGATACAAGCAGTCCTGCAATTAGTTTAATTATGCACAGCTGGACAGCCAGTTAAAATCTAAATGTCCTCCAATACAGTAGATACGTTTTTAGTATTGGCTCATTCCTGTGAGAATCCTGCATGTGACTGAAGCTTTAAGGAGTAGAACTAGCCAGGACTAGCTGCAGTGTGCTCAAACAACCACCAGGTAGCATCTGTGAGCAGATAATACTGTATCTTCTCTTTTCGACTATTCAGGTCATGCATTCACAAATTCTTCACTCACGCTTCAAGTGAAGGATGAGGAAAAAATACAACATTACCTAGTGTAAGCACACATTGTTGGTCTTTTCTTCTATTTAAGTAAAGTCATCAATGAAAGGTAAACCTGGTAGGCTAGGAGCTAGCAGTTACACAACAGCTAAGCACATAACAGCAGTGTCATTGATTGAACAATAACGCTGTCATGACATTTGTTAATATAAACAAGTATGAAAGAATTATAGTTTCATATTAGTGTTGTCCCGATACCAATATTTTGGTACTGGTACCAAAATTATTTCAATACTTTTCGGTACTTTTCTAAATAAAGGGGACCACAAAATGTTAACAAAAATTTTTACGGTACATTAAACATATGTTTCTTAGTGCAAGTTTGTCTTTAAATAAAATAGTGAACATACAAGACAACTTGACTTTTAGTAGTAAGTAAGGAAACAAAGGCTCCTAATTAGTTTGCTGACGTATGCAGTAACATATTGTGTCATTTTCCATTCTATTATTTTGTCAAAATTATTAAGGACAAGTGGTAAAAAATTAATTATTAATCTACTTGTTCATTTACTGTTAATAACTGCTTACTTTATCTTTTAACATGTTTTATCTACACTTCTGTTAAATGTAATGATCACCTATTCTTCTGTTGTTTGATACTTTACATTAGTTTTGGATGATACCACACATTTGGGTATCAATCCGATACCAAGTAGTTACAGGATCATACATTGGTCATATTCAAAGTCCTCATGTGTCCAGGGACATATTTCCTGAGTTTATAAACATAATATAAATTTTTTAAAAAACGAAAGAAGATGTTGTGATGCCAAAAAATATCGACGTAATCATAGTAGTATCAACTAGATACGCTACTGTACTTGGTATCATTACAGTGGATGTTAGGTGTAGATCCACCAATGGCGTTTGTTTACATTTTGACGCAGGTGAGCTACGATGTGTAGTGATGCATGTTTAGCTATTTCTCGTCCTGCAGGGATGATACTTGTAAGAAATGTACTTTATTTGTCGCCATGGAGGCGAGGATTAGTGACTTAGAAGTAGCTAAAACACTGCCCACTGGGGCTGGACTTTAGCCGCTAGTTAGCTAGCCATGTCTTTAAAGCATCTCTTCCGGTGGGCGTTCCAAGTGTTATAACTTCACCTTTATCGTTAGTTTTTAAGCCAAAATGCGTCCGTTCTCCCTTTTCTGTCTACACACTGTCTGCTTGTACCGTATTTTTCGGACTATAAGTCGCAGTTTTTTTCATAGTTTGGCCGGGGGTGCGACTTATACTCAGGAGCGACTTATGTGTGAAATTATTAACACATTACCGTAAAATATCACACAATATTATTTAGCTCATTCACGTAAGAGACTAGACGTATAAGATTTCATGGGATTTAGCGATTAGGAGTGACAGATTGTTTGGTAAACGTATAGCATGTTCTATATGTTATAGTTTTTTGAATGACTCTTACCATAATATGTTACGTTAACATACCAGGCACGTTCTCAGTTGGTTATTTATGCGTCATATAACGTACACTTATTCAGCCTGTTGTTCACTGTTCTTTATTTATTTTAAATTGCCTTTCAAATGTCTATTCTTGGTGTTGGGTTTTATCCAATACCATCCATCCATCCATCTTCTTCCGCTTATCCGAGGTCGGGTCGCGGGGGCAGCAGCCTAAGCAGGGAAGCCCAGACTTCCCTCTCCCCAGCCACTTCGTCCAGCTCCTCCCGGGGGATCCCGAGGCGTTCCCAGGCCAGCCGGGAGACATAGTCTTCCCAACGTGTCCTGGGTCTTCCCCGTGGCCTCCTACCGGTCGGACGTGCCCTAAACACCTCCCGAGGGAGGCGATCGGGTGGCATCCTGACCAGATGCCCGAACCACCTCATCTGGCTCCTCTCGATGTGGAGGAGCAGCGGCTTTACTTTGAGCTCCCCCCGGATGACAGAGCTTCTCACCCTATCTCTAAGGGAGAGCCCTGCCACCCGGCGGAGGAAACTCATTTCGGCCGCTTGTACCCGTGATCTTGTCCTTTCGGTCATAACCCAAAGCTCATGACCATAGGTGAGGATGGGAACGTAGATCGACCGGTAAATTGAGAGCTTTGCCTTCCGGTTCAGCTCCTTCTTCACCACAACGGATCGATACAGCGTCCGCATTACTGAAGATGCCGCACCGATCCGCCTGTCGATCTCACGATCCACTCTTCCCTCACTCGTGAACAAGACTCCGAGGTACTTGAACTCCTCCACTTGGGGCAGGGTCTCCTCCCCAACCCGAAGATGGCATTCCACCCTTTTCCGGGCGAGAACCATGGACTCGGACTTGGAGGTGCTGATTCTCATCCCAGTCGCTTCACACTCGGCTGCGAACCGATCCAGCGAGAGCTGAAGATCCTGGCCAGATGAAGCCATCAGGACCACATCATCTGCAAACAGCAGAGACCTAATCCTGCAGCCACCAAACCAGATCCCCTCAACGCCTTGAGTGCGCCTAGAAATTCTGTCCATAAAAGTTATGAACAGAATCGGTGACAAAGGGCAGCCTTGGCGGAGTCCAACCCTCACTGGAAACGTGTCCGACTTACTGCCGGCAATGCGGACCAAGCTCTGACACTGATCATACAGGGAGCGGACTGCCAAAATCAGACAGTCCGATACCCCATACTCTCTGAGCACTCCCCACAGGACTTCCCGAGGGACACGGTCGAATGCCTTCTCTAAGTCCACAAAACACATGTAGACTGGTTGGGCAAACTCCCATGCACCCTCAAGGACCCTGCCGAGAGTATAGAGCTGGTCCACAGTTCCACGACCAGGACGAAAACCACACTGTTCCTCCTGAATCCGAGGTTCGACTATCCGGCGTAGCCTCCTCTCCAGTACACCTGAATAGACCTTACCGGGAAGGCTGAGAAGTGTGATCCCACGATAGTTAGAACACACCCTCCGGTTCCCCTTCTTAAAGAGAGGAACCACCACCCCGGTCTGCCAATCCAGAGGTACCGCCCCCGATGTCCACGCGATGCTGCAGAGTCTTGTCAACCAAGACAGCCCCACAGCATCCAGAGCCTTAAGGAACTCCGGGCGGATCTCATCCACCCCCGGGGCCTTGCCACCGAGGAGCTTTTTAACTACCTCAGCAACCTCAGCCCCAGAAATAGAAGAGCCCACCACAGATCCCCAGGCACTGCTTCCTCATAGGAAGACGTGTTGGTGGGATTGAGGAGGTCTTCGAAGTATTCCCTCCACCGATCCACAACATCTGCAGTCGAGGTCAGCAGAACACCATCCTCACCATACACGGTGTTGATAGTGCACTGCTTCCCCTGCCTGAGGCGGCGGATGGTGGTCCAGAATCGCTTCGAAGCCGTCCGGAAGTCGTTTTCCATGGCTTCCCCGAACTCCTCCCATGTCCGAGTTTTTGCCTCCGCAACCGCTGAAGCCGCACACCGCTTGGCCTGTCGGTACCTGTCCGCTGCCTCAGGAGTCCTATGAGCCAAAAGAACCCGATAGGACTCCTTCTTCAGCTTGACGGCATCCCTCACCGCCGGTGTCCACCAACGGGTTCTAGGATTACCGCCACGACAGGCACCAACTACCTTGCGGCCACAGTTCCAATCAGCTGCCTCGACAATAGAGGCGCGGAACATGGTCCACTCGGACTCAATGTCCAGCACCTCCCTCGTGACATGTTCAAAGTTCTTCCGGAGGTGGGAATTGAAACTCTCTCTGACAGGAGATTCTGCTAGACGTTCCCAGCAAACCCTCACAATGCGTTTGGGCCTGCCAGGTCTGTCCGGCATCCTCCCCCACCATCGCAGCCAACTCACCACCAGGTGGTGATCGGTTGAAAGCTCCGCCCCTCTCTTCAGCCGAGTGTCCAAAACATGAGGCCGCAAATCCGATGACAGAACTACAAAGTCGATCATGGAACTGCGGCCTAGGGTGTCCTGGTGCCAAGTGCACATATGGACACCCTTATGTTCGAACATGGTGTTCATTATGGACAATCTGTGACGGGCACAAAAGTCCAATAACAAAACACCACTCGGGTTCAGATCCGGGCGGCCATTCTTCCCAATCACGCCTCTCCAGGTTTCACTGTCGCTGCCAACATGAGCATTGAAGTCCCCCAGTAGAACGAGGGAATCACCCGGGGGAGCACTCTCAAGTACTCCCTCGAGCGAATCCAAAAAGGGTGGGTACTCTGAGCTGCGGTTTGGCGCGTAAGCGCAAACCACAGTCAGGACCGTCCCCCCACCCGAAGGCGGAGGGAAGCTACCCTCTCGTCCACCGGGTTGAACTCCAACGTGCAGGCTCTGAGCCGGGGGACAACAAGAATTGCCACCCCAGCCCGTCGCCTCTCATTGCCGGCAACGCCAGAGTGGAAGAGAGTCCAGCCCGTCCAGAGAGAACTGGTTCCAGAGCCCTTGCTGTGCGTCGAAGTGAGTCCGACTATATCTAGCCGGAACTTCTCAACCTCGCGCACTAGCTCAGGCTCCTTCCCCCCCAGCGAGGTGACGTTCCACGTCCCAAGAGCTAGCTTCTGTAGCCGAGGATCGGACCGCCAAGTGCCCTGCCGTGGGCTTCCGCCCAGCTCACACTGCACCCGACCTCTATGGCCCCTGCTATGGGTGGTGAGCCCATTGGAGGGGGGACCCACGTTGCCTCTTCGGGCTGTGTCCGGCCGGGCCCCATGGGGACAGGCCCGGCCACCAGGCGCTCGCCATCGTGCCCCACCTCCGGGCCTGGCTCCAGAGGGGGGCCCCGGTGACCCGCGTCCGGGCGAGGGAAATCTGGGTCCTTTATTTATCAAATACATTTCCCCCAAAAATGCGACTTATACTCCAGTGCAACTTATATATGTTTTTTTCCTTCTTTATTATGCATTTTCGGCCGGTGCGACTTATACTCCGAAAAATACGGTAAGTACTTCGTGATTGTGCACTGCGGAACATGCTCCTCTGCTCGTAAACCAGCAATGACACGGCTTGACGACGACGGGGGCGCGGGCGGGGTGGCGGAACGGTACTTTTCCGAGGCGGTATAGTACCGAATATGATTCATTAATATCGCGGTACTATACTAAAACGGGTATACCGTACAACCCTAATACATATTAGTTACACATACAAACTCTCCAAGTATATTAGAAAGTATCTAGTAACAAATGTGTCCACATAACTCAACTAACTGTGTCATGAGCTAATAAATGTAATGAATTATTGTGGCCACCATGTGTTTCTTTACCACTCCTTTTCAACTTAAAGACACACTGTAAAAAAATGACCGTAGAAACTACGGCAAGCATTTGTTAAATAGCAACAGTAAAACACTGTAAAATCAAAAGTAGTTTATCACTGTAGTAAATGCAGTGGATTCTTGCAAACCAAGAAGCAGTAGTATTATAACTATGGTTATAATACATAGAAAACACAACTTTACTTTGAAAATAATGAAAAATTGTACAATGCATTTGCAAATACTGTAATGTCACAAGCATGCAAATTCTCTCAAATTTACTGTATTATGTCCAAATTACACTGGCACAATTCCACATTTCTGAAAAGGAATAGGACAGGGGTGGAGTAGGACACGGGTGTCAAATTTGTTTTCATTGAGGGCTAGATAGGTCTGCTTGTAACAGTAAGTATACTGTATATGAATGTTAATGTATAATTGCCTCGTGTTTATCACACAATTGCTTATGCATTTGATTATAAATATTGTACGTACAAATTGATAGATAACTTGCTTTTAAATCATAAGTCAGGGTGACAAGACAAGCAGATACTTTAGTATTTTATTTTAACATACTGTAAACACTTTTGGATTATGTGTTAATAAGTTTGTTGCACAATCAGATAATATTCAAATTAAAAAAACATGCAGTTGCATGCAATACATGTATTTTTTCTGTCAAAATTGAAAGAACGACTAAATTAAGTAAAAAATAAGTGCTTTATTGACACACGTTATTTCTAGGCTTTTGAGGGCCTTATACAACGATGTGGCGGGCCAGATCTGGCTGCCATACCTTAAGTTTAACCCCTGTAGAGTAGGAAGAAGCTACCCCTTCTCCAGTTTTCATAAATTACTAAAAATTGTTCAATTTCTGTATTCAACATGCACTTACAGTAGTTACTAATTATTTTAAGAGTGATTGTACAGTTATTTGACCTGTTGGATAGTTTGTTAGATAATTACAGTAGAGTTGTCAATGAATAATTCACCTTTGGAATTTTGATTTTGTGATTAATTGTATTAATTTACTTGCTAGCATAATTTAATTTAACTTTAAAAAAGACCCAAATATTTTGACTAAAATGCAATTTTATTGTCAAAATATCATGCAGGAACGTATTAAAAATGTGTTACTTGAATGCAGTGACGTGCGGTGATGTTCATGACTGGTGAGGCACTGACTTCATCACAGTCAGATTTACAAACATATGAACCCTAAAGAGTATCTTATTCACCATTTGATTGGCAGGAGTTAACGGGTTATGTTTAAAAGCTCATACCATCATTCTTCCCTGCTTGGCACTCAGCATCAAGGGTTGGAATTGGGGGTTAAATCACCAAAAATTATTCCCGGGTGCGGCGCCGCTGCTGCCCACTGCTCCCCACTGCTCCCCTCACCTCCCAGGGGGTGAACAAGGGATGGGTCAAATGCAGAGGACAAATTTCATTACACCTAGTGTGTGTGTGACAATCATTGGTACTTTAACTTAACTTTAACTTTACACATACAAACTGTAGCACACAAAAAAGCACATTTAATAAAAAAAACGTTATTATGGTCTTACCTTTACTTATAAGTGCGGGAACAGTGGTGTTCGTGTTGGAGGAGTTGTGAATGAATAAAATATGAAATCCGTGCTGCAGGCTACAGGTGTACCTAATGTTGTGGCCCTGCGGTCGTTCGCGGCTCCTCCAACGCAAGCATTGTTGTTTTTGCACTTTTTGGCTTCTTGTTGAGTGACTTTTTTGAGTGGGTTCGGTCTTGCACGTGGAGGGTTTGGGTGTGGGCTTTGGTTGGTGTTGCGCTCCCGTCGGGGGGTGCATTAACCGGCACAAGGAGGCGGGATTACTGCGAGCCTCAGCCAGTGCGTCTTCACAGCCGTTTTATGATCGCTCAGCACAAGAAATACTTACACACATACAGTTGTTGACAAAATACACTGTACATTATATACCTCAGCTAACTAAACTATGGAAATGTATAATATAATTCATATAGCAATACGGTCTCACTGCACAGCAGGCCAGCAGTTAGCCGAGTCATTGCGCAATCCATGTTGAGGCACAACGCAGTGACGTGCCTCAACTGGCTGCTGATCACCGCACCGTCTCTTCTCAGTATTTGAACGGCAAATGTGAAAATTCAGCGATTTTGAATAAAAATAATCTAAAACTGGTGAAGTTAAATGGAAAATAACTTTATAGTATAATCACTGGATACATATAACAATTTAATAAATTTTTTTTCTTTTTACATTTTTTTTCTTTCCATGATGGCAGGTGAGCCCCCGCCTCACCTGCCTCCAGTGACTGCATGTCACTGCTTGAGTGCAAGTCATTTATTTGCTCAAAACTTTTGCAGTTTTGTATCTTAAGTCCCGACGGGGTGTATTTTGATATGAAATGGCGCCCCATAATACACCTGCTGTGATCCTGTTTTTATGTTTTTATGTTTTTATTAATTCTATTTTAATTATTTATTTTTTATCGTGTTCTGTTTGTGTTGTGTTGTGTTTGCGCGGTACTCGTTTTATCTTTTAACCTGTTCATTGTACAGCACTTTGGCTACCCCTGTGGTAAATTTTAAATGTGCTTTATAAATAAAGTTGATTTGATTTGATTTGATTTGATTTTGTAAGTTAACACACCAGTCAGGGTCTCTCCACTAATTTTTGCACTGACTTATGCATTGACCGGATCACTGACTGTATAACAACCCTGCCCGCCTTTCAGGTAACCATCAAGGTAAAATACCATGCGCGCTCAATACAAATTATGTGATTATTCTGTGTTTATACATGATGGATGCAAATGTTTTCTGATTAATGCGTTAACATTGACAGCCCTATAAATAATAGGGGTAAATTATAAATCGATCATAAATCGTGATTCTTATTTATTATGATTCTGAATCAGTTCAAAATTAAAAAAAATACTCAAATACATTTTTTAGTCCATCTCAGTGCTCGCAGTGCATCAGTAGCCTAAAGGAGCTTTTGTAACCTGTAACCTGTTTTGAAAAGGTTTTATAATATCACATAATATATTGCGAGAATTGGTTTGAATAGGGAATCGATTTATATCGAGAATCGATTCTAAATCAAATCCTAACCCCAAGAATTGCAATCAAATTGAATCGTGAGTTTTTGTAAGATTCACATCCCTAATAAATAATATAAAATACAGATAGCTAACAAAAACAATTAGCTGATAAGTATATAATAGTATTATGGGGATATTATTAAACTGTATTACATTGTGATATAATTATTATAGTGACCTAATTAGCACCTTGCACTCTGATATTAATAACTGTCTATAATGCACCTGGAGAAGAAAAGAGAAATGCTGAAGGCCAAGGTGACACGTCTGGGCGAAACACAATTTACCCTCTGTTAAACACAAGACGTTTTGTGACTAATCAGTGAGAACTGGGTTTTAAAAAACATGATTTATTTATTTGTGGATTATAGCGTTCAACATTGTTGGTTACAATGCTCCCCCCACCCAACCTGAAGATACAGACAAAAAAGCCATGGGCAATTAAAGCTACAAGCCATGGTCAATCTTGTTTAAGTGCATTTCCCACAAATGACAACTCATAGTTGTTCACGTCTTTTGTCTGGATGAATTTGATGATGCAGGGAGATGCAGCATGCCTTGCTTGTTACCTGTGGGCCCGCATTGTCAACTTCAGTGGGGATAAGCATACAACCTGGATCTTGGAATTAAAGATGCTGGGAACAGTCAGAAAGCAATCCCTGTTTATTGAAAGGTTTTCATCTGCAGGATTATCAGCCCCATCCAGAGCCTCTCTGCTGATGGGGGTTTCACATGGCTTATCTAATGTGAAATCGCCATGTGGTATATAGTTTCATTAAACGGTGATCAAGAATGCATTAGTTCAAAACAAGAAAAGGCAATGGAGCTTAAGCCGGCATGCATCCAAGTGCAGCAACTTTAAAGAAGTTGTTGGTGTGCGACAATTTAAGAATTAGAAGTCGCAGAGACACAACTCCCATTAGCCAGATAAGAGTTAGCCAAGCAAAAAAAGGCTTTAGTCTTTTCACTTGAAAAAATTTGATAATATAACAACAATAGTCCCTGGCAAATAGAAAGATGAGAGTCGGACGTTCTTAGTAAATTGGCTGCTGTAATCACCGGGAACAAAATAAAGCATGTGTGATATCTACATTAGCATGACCTAGAAACATATACAAGATGATCTTATCTTTGAGGAAAATATCAATATTGTTGCCTAATATTTGCATACATAAAAGTATTTTGCTCTCCCTTTAGTGCACATATTTTGGGATTAGCAAAGTAAACAATGCAAACTGCCGATGCTGTCAGTTTCTTATGCGCAACCAAGTGTAATTTGTTCCATTTACACTTCACAACGGCATCAGACGGGCTTTGTCAGTGCTGCATGGAGTAATTAAAGCTCAAATCAATAGCAGGCATTTGTCATGTTTACAGCCCCTCTTTCTGCTGGGTTAAACTCATCACTTTAGAGCTGTTTTCCTTTTATTATACAAGGACACACTTCATTATGCCTTTTAAGATATTCAATGACAACATGAAAGGGGTGACATGTGATTGCCGGAGGTTTTCAACATTGCCTTTTTTTTTTAGCATTATTAAGCAGCAGATGTTATTCAAACTAATATTGATATATTATTTTTTGTCAGTTTTGTATTGTACATGCCCTCACATGGCAGACTGTGTCATCATATTTTGACTCTTCACTTCCCCATCATCCTATATGGGCTTGTCTGATGTGTATCACAGAAGCACATTTGCATCAGAGCGGTGCTTTATGCTGCCTCAGCAATTATTCATCTTTCTTCAAGTTAACTCAGGCAGTGTAGTTCTTCTTTTATTCAATAACACAAATTTGAGACTTTGGTCCCAAATAGCCGTGCCTTTATTTTGTATGTGTATATGGTGTACACAAGAGGGAAAGCAGCTAGTAGGAAGCCCAACAGAAGACCCTCATCGTGGCTAAATAAGAGGCTGTGTTCATGTTGCATGGTTGGTTTTTTTTGTTACTGACATGCTTTAATAAGTTACATTAAGCAGCATTGTGTTATTACATTTGCACAATTCAACATGTCTGAAAAGGAGTAAGACGAAATAATTCATTCACACCATGTTTCTAACGTGTTGATACTTACAATATTTAGTTAGTTTACATTTAGTAATTTAAAGTTGGTATATTTTCTCTGTTAAAGGGTGTGTTTGCAACATTTACACAGATGCCTCGAGGATGCTAACTTTCCAATGTATTTTAAGCGTTTTATCCTGCCCTCTTACGACTTTTAGAACATAATGATGTAACTATGTACATTTTGTACATAACACATGCAGGCGCATTTGCTTTGGGTGTTGTTTGATAGTTATTGTTAGCGATCATTGAATGTATACTCTATCTTAACAACAACATAACTGCAAATTGTTCGCTGCTTATCATGGACTGCTTTTGTATCTGTGCACAAGACAGGGTGAGTGACTACCATAAAAGTTCAAGTTAAAGTCCCAACGATAGTCACACACACACTAGGTGTGGTGAAATTATCCTCTGCATTTGACCCATCCCCATGTTCACCCTCTGGGAGGTGAGGGGAGCAGTGAGCAGCAGCAGTGAGCAGCAGCAGTGGCTGCACTCGGGAATCATAAACACCAATATTTTAATTTGGGCCAGTAATTTTTTTTATTCTATAACTTAGTAATTGTGAAAAGTATAGACAATTTTAAAACAAATTCTGTTAAAGCCGGTGCTTTTTTTGTCTTGAAAAATGTAACTGGGCAAGTTGCAAACAACCCCTTTATGTGTCACCATTTTCTAATCAAAGAGAAACAGGTGTGTAGCCAATGATTTCTGAGGATAGCTTATGCAGTGATGAAGAAAAGAAGAAAATTATAAATTAAATAATAATATTAAGATACCAATAAGCATAGTGTTTTCCATACAATCGTTGCAGCGGCCCGCTGCAAGTACAACAAAGATAATAGAACATTTCATATTTTTAATTTATATTTTTCGATGCAGGAAGGTTACACACCAGGTGATGTAGTGAACTGAATTGAATTATATTTATATAGCGCTTTTTCTCGAGAGACTCAAAGCACTTTGCATAGTGAAACCCATTATCTACATCTTTAGGCTACATTTAAACCAGTGTGGGTGGGTGGGTGTCATTGGGAGCAGGTATGTCAAGTGTCCTGCCCAAGGAAACAACGGCAGTTACTAGGATGACGGAAGCGGGAATCGAACCTGGAATCCTCAAGTTGCTGGCACAGCCACCCTACAGACCGACCACATCTCCCCATTACATAGAGTACAGAATGTGAATCAGGTTCCACAAAACATTTACATATATACACATATATATATATATATATATATATATATATATATATATATATATATATATATATATCTATATCCATCCATCCATTTTCTACCGCTTATTCCCTTTGGGGTCGCGGGGGGCGCTGGAGCCTATTTCAGCTACAATCGGGCGGAAGGTGGGGTACACCCTGGACAAGTCGCCACCTCATCGCAGGGCCAACACAGATAGACAGACAACATTCACACTCACATCCACACACTAAGGCCAATTTAGTGTTGCCAATCAACCTATCCCCAGGTGCATGTCTTTGGAGGTGGGAGGAAGCCAGAGTACCCGGAGGGAACCCACGCAGTCACGGGGAGAACATGCAAACTCCACACAGAAAGATCCCGAGCCCGGGATTGAACCCAAGACTACTCAGGACCTTCGTATTGTGAGGCAGATGCACTAACCCCTCTTCCACCGTGCTGCCTATATATATATATATATATATATATAAAATATAATATGGGGCCCTAGTGTGTGAATGTGAGTGTGAATGTTGTCTGTCTATCTGTGTTGGCCCTGCGATGAGGTGGTGACTTGTCCACGGTGTACCCCGCCTTCCGCCCGATTGTAGCTGAGATAGGCTCCAGCGCCCCCCGCGACCCCGAAGGGAATAAGCGGTAGAAAATGGATGGATGGATAATAGATATATAATTAGAGTTTGCGATTTGAGCAACATTCTTCGTAGCTGGGCAGCACACACACGCACACACACACACACACACACACACACACACACACACACACACACACACACATACACACATACACACATACACACGCACAGTGCACTGAGAGAGTAGCAGACTGACCTAAGGGCCTGATCAATTAAGGTCCAAATACCATGCGCTAAACAGAGTGTGAATACTATAAAGTTGCGAGTAGTATTAGTGGGTGTGTTGGGTGTAGTCTAGTAAGACTGCATGTGCAATTGATAACTGGTGCAGGCCGCCCTATTTAAATGAGGTTTTAGCTTGTACTACGTGGCTTTAACAATGGACACAAATCCATGCTATCTTGCTCCTATCTGTTGTGATTTGATATGTTTTAAAACAGTGTATTAAAGTACCAGTAGAGTGGAAAAACAAGTTGATGTAAATGCTTAATTGTGTTTTGTTGTATCCATTAAACCATATCCAATTATAAAATACCGTCTAAATACCACAAAATGCCACAATGACGTCAATGGAGTAACACTTCTGCACTCTGATATCGGTATCAGATAAGTCACACTGGAAATACACAAAAAATAGAGAGAGATGTGCTGGCTCATAAGTACATACAAAGTCCGCTAGCAATGTAGTCAATGGGCACTCTATATTCCGCCCACAAAATGCTCTAAATAACCATCCAAAACCTGCCAACAATACTCTTTATACCGGTATATATTGTGACCTGAATATGAACCAAATATTAGCAATGTTGTTATTATAAGCTCTAACGCAGACAAACTATTTTGTTGCGGCAGATTGATAACAGACAGCTCAGTAGCCCTCTGCTGCTTCACTGTGAGCTGGCCGTGATGTCCTGCTGCTCCCGCATCATCGCGTCTAGGCTCGTCAAAGTTATTCTAGATTATAAATCATGCCTCTCATCTGGATATCAGGAGGATTTAGCCATCAAACTGGACGTTGTTCATCTGTGACATTCAGAGACAAACACACTCAACCAAAGACAACATCTGCAGGGAGACTTTCTCTTGTTAACCCTTCGTGTGCATCATGATTAATTGCTCATCTAAACGGTAAGATATGGACATCTTATCAGTCGTAAGAGCAGACCTTGTACAGTAAGCTATCGTTAGTTGGTATTTCTTGTTTGGCACTTACCAATACTGTAGCTTTGATGTAAGCTACCTCACTACATGGGTCGAAAAGTAGCTAAGCTATAGGAAAAGCTACTCGTTAAAAAGTAGCTAAGCTACTGCAAAATGTAGTTAAGATACGTAGCTTTGCTACTGCCCATCACTGGGGTCAGGGCCCATTGTTAGGCCGCAAGTTCCCCCTAGAGGGCCACCAAAAAATATCTGTATCTCAGCTGTGGTCCATATGGGCCGCAGCAGTACTACACTTTTTCACTAATTATGGAGTAATGACAATATTAAACAAACAGATGAAGTCTGGAGCAAAAGTCATAGAGGAGTTTCTTAAACGCAAAAACATGACTGAAGTAATGAAGTTGTATTTTAATCTCCACTTAAATTTTATTGACAGTTAATTCATTTAAGAAACATATATTATTATTATTTATTATTATTAATTTAGTAATAATGTATTTATTTCAGCACTGCATTGTGTGTAACTTGATTTTTCAACAGTGTTTATGAGGCACTTCTTTTGCAGTGTATTGGATTAGGTTTTTTGTTGTTATTGGTTTTGTTTTATGAGCCTGACCTAAACCTTGATAATAATCTTTGTAATTAACACATGGTTTCATATCATTTGACAAGGTTTATCCTGTTAAACTATAAGTAGGTTAGGTATAACTACTGAAAACGATTAAAATCAAGAGTAGGATTACTAATTCAGTGTTGATATTTGAGTGGGCCCAGGGCCCCTCTGGAGTGGAAGAGTTGGACCCCAGTTCAAAAAGATTAAGAACCACTATTTTAAAACATGCAGCAGACCATTATGTACCACTTTTTATGGGAATTTTATACACAGTCCTGCAGCGCATCTTAAACAGAACTCACTTTTTAAGTGCGTTGAAAATGTGCACGCTCATGGAAAATGCAAGCGTGCCCTGGAATATTACAGATGCAAGAAAATTGTTTTTTTTTATAATTTAAGGATATGTTAATAATATATCTTCTGTATGAAAAAAACGAATGTCATTAGAAAAAGCCAGCAGACATCAAAACGCATCAATTGAATTTGCCCCTTAAGTCACCCATCAGCTAAATAAGTATAAAAGTATACTGCTGAGTAGATTACATGTCTAATATTTTTAATTTTTCAAAGTCTATATGTTGACAAGCATATGTAGGACCACCTCCTTTCTCAATCAATCAATCAATCAATGTTTATTTATATAGCCCTAAATCACAAGTGTCTCAAAGGGCTGCACAAGCCACAACGACATCCTCGGTACAAAGCCCACATAAGGGCAAGGAAAAACTCACCCCAGTGGGACGTCGATGTGAATGACTATGAGAAACCTTGGAGAGGACCGCATATGTGGGTAACCCCCCCCCCCCTCACAGCTATTTCTGAGCAACTGCCAGCTTGCCTGTCCTTACTAGACTTACCAAATAAAGACGCAACATTGTGGCCACAGAACAGTTTTTGGCTTGATAAATCACACTGTGTGTGCTAATAAATATATTTGCATCTTCTCCTGTCAGTATTGTGGGCGTTCTGATGTTCAGCATATATTCTGCGTAGTCTGAAGACAGACACGCTATATCGATTGTGCTCCTTATTTTGTTCACTTAAGACACACAATCCTCTGCGCACATGTTTAGTAGATCAGCTTTTTGTGTGATATCAAGTTTGCACATGTTTTAATACACGCAAACCTTTAGTAGATCAAGCCTTAAGAGTACAAAGTTAGCTGTCAATATGCATTTCCACAGAGTTTTGTAACTATATACCTTTAAATCCAAATCAAATGCATTTGCTGTTTTATGTCAATTTTGTTTACATTAACATCTCGATTGTTAAACGTTTAAAAAGATTGCAACATTAATTTCCGTTAACCTGTCAAAGGGCTTGTCCATTGTATGTTAGCATTAAGCTAACAGCACAAGAGCCATCCTTTATCCTGTATAGTTGCATTACTTTTTTTCCCAGTTTATACCAAACTGTATTGTTGATTCCTACATGAATGTGCACTTCATGTGTATATATAATAATGTACTTTGTGTGCTTAGTTTTACAGTAACTTCACTGTGGAGACTATCAATAAACAACCTCAAGTTGGAAGTTTTTCATCTCTAATTTAAATGAATACTTACCTATCTGCCAAACTAAATAACAACAATCAGGGAGGGCAAAATAATATACAGGTAAAAGCCAGTAAATTAGAATATTTTGAAAAACTTGATTTATTTCAGTAATTGCATTCAAAAGGTGTAACTTGTACATTATATTTATTCATTGCACACAGACTGATGCATTCAAATGTTTATTTCATTTAATTTTGATGATTTGAAGTGGCAACAAATGAAAATCCAAAATTCCGTGTGTCACAAAATTAGAATATTACTTAAGGCTAATACAAAAAAGGGATTTTTAGAAATGTTGGCCAACTGAAAAGTATGAAAATAAAAAATATGAGCATGTACAATACTCAATACTTGGTTGGAGCTCCTTTTGCCTCAATTACTGCGTTAATGCGGCGTGGCATGGAGTCGATGAGTTTCTGGCACTGCTCAGGTGTTATGAGAGCCCAGGTTGCTCTGATAGTGGCCTTCAACTCTTCTGCGTTTTTGGGTCTGGCAGTCTGCATCTTCCTTTTCACAATACCCCACAGATTTTCTATGGGGCTAAGGTCAGGGGAGTTGGCGGGCCAATTTAGAACAGAAATACCATGGTCCGTAAACCAGGCACGGGTAGATTTTGCGCTGTGTGCAGGCGCCAAGTCCTGTTGGAACTTGAAATCTCCATCTCCATAGAGCAGGTCAGCAGCAGGAAGCATGAAGTGCTCTAAAACTTGCTGGTAGACGGCTGCGTTGACCCTGGATCTCAGGAAACAGAGTGGACCGACACCAGCAGATGATGGTTTGGGTTGGTTTGGTTTGCATTTCCTTTGGAAATCGAGGTCCCAGAGTCTGGAGGAAGACAGGAGAGGCACAGGATCCACGTCGCCTGAAGTCTAGTGTAAAGTTTCCACCATCAGTGATGGTTTGGGGTGCCATGTCATCTGCTGGTGTCGGTCCACTCTGTTTCCTGAGATCCAGGGTCAACGCAGCCGTCTACCAGCAAGTTTTAGAGCACTTCATGCTTCCTGCTGCTGACCTGCTCTATGGAGATGGAGATTTCAAGTTCCAACAGGACTTGGCGCCTGCACACAGCGCAAAATCTACCCGTGCCTGGTTTACGGACCATGGTATTTCTGTTCTAAATTGGCCCGCCAACTCCCCTGACCTTAGCCCCATAGAAAATCTGTGGGGTATTGTGAAAAGGAAGATGCAGACTGCCAGACCCAAAAACGCAGAAGAGTTGAAGGCCACTATCAGAGCAACCTGGGCTCTCATAACACCTGAGCAGTGCCAGAAACTCATCGACTCCATGCCACGCCGCATTAACGCAGTAATTGAGGCAAAAGGAGCTCCAACCAAGTATTGAGTATTGTACATGCTCATATTTTTCATTTTCATACTTTTCAGTTGGCCAACATTTCTAAAAATCCCTTTTTTGTATTAGCCTTAAGTAATATTCTAATTTTGTGACACACGGAATTTTGGATTTTCATTTGTTCATTTGAAATAAACATTTGAATGCATCAGTCTGTGTGCAATGAATAAATATAATGTACAAGTTACACCTTTTGAATGCAATTACTGAAATAAATCAAGTTTTTCAAAATATTCTAATTTACTGGCTTTTACCTGTATATGAATAAACCAAGGGTGTACAAAGTGCCGTTGGTGTCTCATTGTACTACTAGAATGAGCAGCAATTGAAGAAAAATATATGTTGATACTAATAACTAATAGCACCGATTTTAAAAACATGTATGTATGGTATACATTTTTTAAGCCATTTTAAATAAAATACATGTGCCACATAACCATTTAAACAAATTAATGACATCATATTGACACTGCCCTGGCCACACCCCCAACACACTTCTAGTCATGCCCTGGCCACCACAAATAGATTGCCAATCTGTGGAAAACACTGAAGCAAATATGAGTAAAAGGGAAAAACTGAGCTTGTAATAATGTTCAGCGACAAAAAGCATTCTGATTAATCATTTGGGTTATACACACTGATAGACTTTCTGTTTTTTTGGTTTTCGGGGGATTAACAATTTTAGTTGGACAGTTTTATTTGAGCGGTGACCCATGTAGTAACATAAACAATTAGAGGATGCCCGATGGAATACACTGGTTGTCTGCAACCCTGAGTTGTGAAGAACCTCTCAGCGAGTTTTAGCTCAACATGTGAGGAACATACACCTTAAAGATAAATTAGACTTGCTTTATTGTCTTTTAAATTTGAACTTTACAGTACAGATAAGAACGGCACTTTGTAGAATTAGCTAGTTGTAGTGCAGGATAAAAGAGCAATAAGGTGCAGAGTGTTTGCATTTACAAAAGAAGGTGCAGATATAAATAGATTACTGTACAGATAAATATATTGCACTTTTGCATGTGCATCCATGTTTATGTATGTATGTTTTATTGTCTTTATAGTTTAATGTCACATCATGTGATTACAGTACAACGAGAGGTCATAAACAACATCTACGCTTAGGTTGTGTGTGAATATTTTTGTCAGTACACTTCCATAAGTATATTATGTACACTATAGGGGGCACAGATTTTGATAGTGTGGTGCTGTGCAAATTGACTATTATCCTGGCACACTTACTGGAAATGACGATCGCTATGTTTACCTGCTTCTTCCTCATCTCTCTTTTATAACCACTCAAGTTAGTCTTTCCCTCTACACTGCAATGATGAAAGGTGGTTAGGGTCCTTCGCTGCACACTCACCATTTGGGGGGTGTTGAGTGCAACATTCAGGTACTGACAGCGCACTGCATTTTGCAATACTTCTAACTGTAAACGTACTGGTGCACTCAAAATGTTAAGTGTAACTATTGAAGTGCGTGAGTTGAGAAACAGCCTAAGTCTATTTTTGCTTAGAGGTCAGAGTTTTTATTAGTACTGTTTTTCCACTTTTGCACATTCCTAATTGGACAGCAACTAGGCTGTGGGTGTGCGTGCGTGAGCAGTACTAAAATAACATGAGATGAGTTGGAGACAACTGTTTTCCCTCGTTTAATCTTTATAGTTTGTGACACTGTTTAACTGGAATGAAAATTACACTTGACAGCTTTAATGGCAAGGAGGGAGCCGCGCTCTTCCTGTGATGAGAAATACATATTATTCGTTCCAAAAACTGACTAATACCTTTACTTGAGCAATTCCTCATCTAACTGCATGAATGTTATCAAGTGAAAAATGCATGCAAAAATAAAATCCTGTGGACAGGATTTTCCACGCTCATGATCAAAGCCTGATTTTCTTTTACTCCGGCTTCAGCCCTCCTCCATTTTTGTTTGTTTCCACTCGACACTCCTACAACAGCAGCAGCCCCTCGGCTTCTACGCTGTACCTAAATTTAGTTTTTTTTAATAAGCTTATGTCAACAGTGTTTCCCAAACCTATGATTTTGTATCAAATTTGCATACTCACATTCTCTTACCTCCCAACTAATTCATATTCACACATTATAATGCAATAATGTCATACCACAGTTTGGTATATAAAGACTGCATGTTGCTCTTGCTTTTAATTGATTTGTTTTTGACCGGAGGGACCTGTGTAACCGCCTTTGCCATTGTTTGGATCATTTAAGGAATCAGATATTCTATGTGAGTGACTCTGTGTGTGTGTGTGTGTGTGTGTGTGTGTGTGTGTGTGTGTGTGTGTGTGTGTGTGTGTGTGTGTGTGTGTGTGTGTGTGTGTGTGCGCGCGCGCAGGACCTCACACCACTTGTTTGCCTTTATAAAGCCATTAATCTGTTTGATATTCAGTAGAATGCTGCAGTGATGATAAAATATAATTTCCACATTGCAGAAACACACAATGCTATTATGGTGAATGTGTGAAATTATACCTTCAGAATTAAAAAAAAACCTTGGACAAGTTTGTTTGTTGTTGTATTCCGAAACTGTTTCCTTTTTAGCGTGTCAAAACAGTACCAAGCCTTACCTAATTTGCTCTCTAAAGAAGGACAACAGCATGACCAGGGCCATAACTAGCACCATATAAATAATATTACCTTGAGCAACACAATGAATTTTCAAAATAACAAAATATTTCATTGAGGTATAACTATGTATCACTTATCTAACATATTTGACAATCAGCATGATTTTGTAACAGTCCACTGATTTTATTAATATGCTAAAGTTTAGTGTATTAAGCAATTTTAACATATTTAAAACTTAAATGTAAAAACCGTACCAAAATTTCTACCACAACAAGACCTTCTGCTTTTTTGCAAATTAGATACCTATGACGTGTGCCACAGAGCCTACTGAAGTATAAGGGCAAAATCTGTCCTGATATTCTAAACAGTAACAGAGTATGATGTGGCCCTGGAATAAGTTTGGGGTAAAATATTATAGGAGGCGCCTTGTCATTCAATAATCTACATTTTAAAGGGCTTCTTCACGCAAAAGACCCCCCCACACCTACTGATCGTGAAGCACAGTGCGTGTTCAGCGTTTAGGGCGGGGCAGGCTGATCTGACTGACATCACAACGGTATTATACTGACAGCGTTTAACATCAATTTCATTCAGCTGAAACCAACGTTAGTTACATCGGTGTGATTTAATGTAAACTTTATGTTGGCAGCACATTTCAGATCAGATGATCTTTAAAGTAATAGTAGACTTCATTGCGTTGTTATTGGAGTTATAGCAAGCTGTGCATGACAAAATATAGTATATTGAGAGAGAAGATGATCTACCCTCCACATGGTGATGTACAGCGCACACAATCTCTACATAAAGTACATTTTGCAGTCAGTCATATAATCTTCTTTTTGTCACTTAAAAAAAACACAAAGGTCATGACATCGGTGTCCTTAATGGTCAACGGCCATGAGCATGACCTCCTGAATTTAAATACATTTGAGAAATTGATGTATTTATTTATTTGTATGTGTCAAGTTGTTGACTAGCACTTACTCAAAACAAAGAGCCTTTTTTTACTTGAGAGAATTAATTTCCTATAATATCTATACCAGTGGTCTCAGACACGCGGCCCGCGGGCCAATTGTGGCCCGCGAGACGTTATTTTGCGGCCAGCACCTTAATATGAAAATTTAATGTTAGTGCGGCCCGCGAGTTTTATATGAATGCCGCTTGACAGCGTCATACTTGCCAACCATCCCGATTTTTCCGGGAGACTCCCGAATTTCAGGGCAACCATTCTCTCGAATGTCTGCCGATTTTCACCCAAACAACAATATTAAGGGCGTGCCGTGAAGGCACTGCCTTTAGCACCCTCTACAACCTGTACAAACAGCGTGCCAGTCCAGTCACATGTTGTATTTGGCTTCTGTACACACACGTAAGTGACTGCAAGACATACTTGGTCAACAGCCATACAGGTCACACTGAGGGTGGCCGTATAAACAACTTTAACACTGTTACAAATATGCGCCACACTGTGAACCCACACCAAACAAGAATGACAAACACATTTTGGGAGAACATCCGCACCGTAACACAACAGAACAAATACCCAGAATCCCATGCAGCCCTAACTCTTCCGGGCTACAATATACTCCCCCGTTACCACCAAATCCCCCCACCCCCTCTCCGTGCGTCGGTTGAGGTGGGCGGGGTTGGGGGGGCGGGGTTTGGTGGTAGCGGGGGTGTTTATTTTAGCCCAGAAGAGTTAGGGCTGCAAGGTGTTCTGGGTATTTGTTCTGTTGTGTTTATGTTGTGTTACGGTGCGGATGTTCTCCCGAAATGTGTTTGTCTTTCTTGTTTGGTGTGGGTTTACAGTGTGGCGCATATTTGTAACAGTGTTAAAGTTGTTTATACGGTCACCCTCAGTGTGACCTGTATGGCTCTTGATCAAGTATGTCTTGCAGTCACTTACATGTGTCTGCAGAAGCCTCATACAACATGTGACTGGGCCGGCACGTTGTTTGTATGGTGAAAAAGCGGACGCGACGACAGGTTGTAGAGGACGTTAAAGGCAGTGCTATCACGGCACGCCCTTAATATTGTTGTCCGGGTGAAAATCGGGACAAATTCGGGAGAATGGTTGCCCCGGGAGATTTTTAGGAGGGGCACTGAAATTCGTGACTCTCCCGGAAAAATCGGGAGGGTTGGCAAGTATGTTCCTAGGGTGGGATAGCCATTCAAAGAAGGTGAATTCATTAAAAAGTGCATGTTAGATTTTTTTAACAAATCTTTTCTTGCGGCCCAGCCTCACCCAGTTTCTGCATCTAGTGGCCCCCAGGTAAATTGAGTTTGAGACCCCTGATCTATACTAACTGAACTACCTACGGTAAACCCAAGGGCTTTGTACAGAAAACTTGTCATAGTTCCTGATCAGCCTGTTGATTATTTTGAGCACTGCTGCCACTTAGCGGGAAGCTTGTGCATCGTTCATGCATGAATAAAGACACTTATACTGGTTGTCAACCTGCCTCTAGCGAGAAGGGTCCAGCTGCGGCCTGGGCGTTTTGGTCGGGACGCAAGAACGCCTAATATGCGTTTCTGAATAGCGTTTCATCGACCAACTGCGTATAGCTTTGCAAAGCTTACCAGATATGATGTTGTTTCTCCTACAATAGAGAAAATATTTGACGAGAGATTATGTTAGTAAACAGGCTATTGTTTATTTCTTCTTTTGTCATATTTTGAATGTATGTGGGTTCATACAGATGGAAAATGCTTGTTCTACAATGCAAGCCTTTATTTGTTTAACATCAGTTCCATGTAAAACATCCAGTTTCTTGAAGCCACATACCGTCTCTGCATTCCGGCCTTCAAAATAAAAGTATAACAGGTAACTACGGCCTTTCCCTTTTCCCTCGCCCTAAACTCAACCTACTCGTTACTTGGACTAATGTTCTTTAGATGGTTTACTTAATTATTTCTATGTTGCTTCTACGCAACCGGTACAGACAGAAAATCTTATTTTGAAGCTGTGGGTGGATGTTAGGAAGGGGGCGTTACAGTCAGAAAACACGTGAACCCCCACCAGTACGAGAACACCCATTTGTGGCTACAGTTCAATAATATTGCCTTTGAGCGAAATGGAAGTTGAGCTACACCAATGTAGACCTCCACGATAGGCTGCATGGAAGCAGGCGCTCAAATCCCATTGATAATGATAATCGGTGATCATCCAGTAAACTAAAAAGCACATTTGTTGTCTCGTATTAAAAATTATTTTACCCCTATTGACCATGTAAGCATTTCCTCTGTTCACGCCAGTGTGGTTCGCTCTTAGCTTTAAACAGGCTACACCCTAAACAGCATTCCTGTTATTGTCTCCTCAAAGAGCTGATGACTTGGTTAATTCACTTAACTTGCCATTGCATTGGAACAAACATTGCTGAGCAATGTTAATAAACTTTATAGAGTAAATGTGAGGTAAGGATGCTATGTCATCAGTCAGAATGTAAACCTCTCTTTGCTTGAAATTGTCTTTAAACAATAAAGCAAGCAGCATTTCTTTCCAAGAGGCTAGGAATAATTTCTGCTTTCGGTGGGGGGTTCATGGCTCTGTGTGTACGTGTAAAATATGTCTTGAGGGGATTGGTATAAAGTTAAACTGGGTGAAGTAGAAATATTTTACTCATCAGCTTTGCAGTCACAGAGTTTGCCTCAGCTAGAACAAAACTGCTGAAGCATTTAGAGAAAATTAACCCCCCATCCTGGCAGCCAGATGTGACTGGATTCTGATGAGTGCACACGAGTGGGCAGAGAAACCAAGAGACTGTGAAATTCCTGTCAGGCCCGTGTACTGCAGAATGGGCTATTGACTGCTTTCTCTATTCCCCTCCATCATTCTTCTTGAACACTGCCATTAATTTCCTCTCCTGCCTTACCAATTCCTTTTCTCTGCCTTCTCTCCCCCTAGCTTTCTTTGTTGCAGAAGAGGATGCACAAAGCTTTAGTGAAACACTTCAGACAACGTAACCTCCACGGCGAGGCTGAACTGGACTGCTGCCAGGCTCTTTGTCAAGAAGCCGACCAGAAAATACAACCAGCTCAGGTATTTGTACACATGCATGTAACGCAAGGTGCCAACTGTCACCATTCACTAGATATGGATTCAACTTTGATTCCAGACCTATGTTGCCTCCTATAGTAACTCACTTAAGCAGAATGCCAAAGAGGGAGATTAATACATCACAACATATCAGCAAAGCCCCAAAAAATAAACTGGTTTCACCTATTTTCATTGGAAAAGATCCCAAATCATAAAAAATCCAATTCAAAGTCAATTCCATTTTTCAGCACTTTTATGTTATGTTTCCAGTGGCAAAAGCAGTACCCACTATGTGCTGCGTGTTAGAAACATTGCATAAGATCAGTGGAGGTTCTAGCTATGGATCACATATGCAGTTGCCCAAGGCGGCAAATGCACACACTAACAATGGCGAAAAGCCATTTTCAACATGTTTTGAACACAGTGCTAACACAAATTGGCGCGGTTGAGTCACGGATCTCCTCGAAAGGCAGAAACCTCAGTGCCTCCTGGTAGCTTGTCGATAAGCCTATAATATTTCCGTTTTTAACTCTGCTACATCCGTATAATTGCTATCTTTACGTCGTGAAGGTCTGGGAGGTAAATGTGACTGGCGTGTTATTGCAGTGTTAATTACACGTCGAAAGGCATTTCGAACACGCCCCATTTTAGACCGCCACTCCTCAGGGTTCATGACGGATGAGTGACAGATGACCAGGTTTTGTGTTTGTTGTTAATATGGTCTTTGGTGGAGCATGGAGAATTGCTGAATCGCCATTCAAACAGGCAATGTGTGAACACCCCTTAAGGGGCGCCGCAGGGACGAGGGGGGAAAAAGATTCATATTTATTTGTGCTCAGCAATCATCAGGTCAGGATATGTGTGTCGGATGGGCGGCCTCAACAAACGAGATACCGGTACAGCCATACTGCTTACATTAGGTGTAGTGAGGGGGGTGAGTTCCCCACCTGTCCTCAGCTCTAAGCTAAATCAGAAGGTGTAAAAGTAAAATATTTTGCTTAGAAATAAAGCAGATTTCATTCTTAATATTGAATATTCAATGTATATTATAATTAGGGCTGTCAAAAAAAATCATGTGAAGCGGCGTAGGTTTGTTCAGTGATCAGGCAACGCAAAGATGAGTAAGGAGACCTCAACTGGTTTGCAAATATATGTCATACATTCAAGTAAAACATTTGAAAAATGTTTGTGTATGACATTCTGACGATAAAATTGCATTTGTGTCCAAATATTGAATGTACAGTAGTCCATCGCTTATTGCTGTTAATTGGTTCCGCACAATACCGCAATAAATGAATTTCCGCAAAGTACGAATCATTAATTACACAGTGCATCCGAAAAGTATTCACAGTGCTTCACTTTTTCCATAGTTTGTAATTTTTCAGCCTTATTCCAAATTTGACTAAATTATTTTTTCTTCTCAAATTTCCTCATAATAACAATTTGAGAAGTTTTTTTAAAAACATGTTTGCAAATGCATTTGAAATGAAAAAAAATACATGTATTCACAGCCTTTGCTCAATACTTTGTTGATGCACCTTTGGCAGCAATTACAGCCTCAATTATTTTTGAATACTATGCCACAAGCTTGGCACATCTATCGTTGGGCAGTTTCACCCATTCCTCTTTGCCCATTCCTCTTTCTTAAGCTCCATTATGTTGGATGGGATGCATTGGTTTTCATCCAGGATGTCTCTGTAAATTGCTGCATTCCTATTAGTCTAGTCAGGGAGGTGACCAAGAACCCGATGGACACTATGTCAGAGCTACAGCAATCCTCTGTGGAGAGAGGAGAACCTTCTAGAACAGGGGTGTCAAACTCATTTTAGATCGGGGGCCACATGGAGAAAAATCTACTCCCAAGTGGGCCGAACTGGTAAAATCACGGCACGATAACTTAAAATAAAGACAACTTCAGATTATTTCCCTAGTTTAAAAATAGAGCAAGCACATTCTGAAAATGTACAAATCATAACGTTGTTGTTGTTTTTTACACTTACATGTTGCGGTTTTGGTGTATTCTATCTTTATTTGTCTTTATTTATATTTTATGAATAAATTATGTGATAATGTTTATCAGTCAACTCATTGGTGTTAATTTTCAATCTATCAAAATAAAAAAAATTATATCAAATTCAAATTACAATATGTTATTTATGTAGTTTTATAATTTTCCTCGACTGATGTACTAAACATCATGTGGTTTATTTTGTACACATCATTTACAAAGATACAAAGAATTGTTATTGCGACATCCAGTGGACACATTTAGAACAGCTGTTTCTTTCATTCAAAATTTTCAGGTAAATTCTTATACTTGGCAAACTCATCCCGCGGGCCGGATAAAACCTGTTCGCGGGCCTGGTCCGGACCTCGGGCCGTAGTTTTGACACGCCATCTCTGCAGCAATCCACCATTCAGGCCTGTGTGTACAGTGGCCAGACAGAAGCCATTTCTTAGTAAAAAGTTTGGCAAAATGCACCTGAAAGACTCTCAGACCATGAGCAACAAAATTATCTGGTCTGATGAGACAAAGATTGAACTCTTTGGCGTGAATGCCAGGTATCTTATTTGTAGAAAACCAGGTACTGCTCATCATCAGGCCAGGTGTAAGAACTGAGAGACTCGTCAGGATAGACGGAACGATAAATGCAGCAATGTACAGAGATATCTTGGATAAAAATCAATGATTCATCCAACCTGATGGAGCTTGAGACGTGCTGCAAAGAGGAATGGACAAAATTGCCCAAAGATACTGTAGGTGTGCCAAGCTTGTGGCGTTATATTAAAAAATACTTGAGGCTGTAATTTCTTCCAAAGGTGCATCAACAAAGTATTGAGCAAAGGCTGTGAGTGAATACATATGTAAATGAGATTTGTTTAGTTTTTTATTTGCAATAAATTTGCTAATTTTCTTTAAAAAAAACTTTCATAATGTTATTATGGGGGTATTGTCTGTAGAATTTTGAGGACAAGTGATAGATGTTTCAATGATGTTACAAAAAAAAATCATTATTGAACACTTTTATTTCCCATTAATTCATATAAGTACAAAACATGCATCAAATTAAATTAAAGTTTAATTAAAAAAGTACAAACAATTTTTCACATAAATAGAAAAGTGTGAACACATTTTATAATTGGGTTGGGGGAGCCTGGGATGGCCCTGATTGTAAGTCTGGATGAGTTGGTTTCGTGTTTACTGCTTGGTAAGGTGTCGACAGTGAAGGATGATAAGTTTAAGTGTCAGCAAATAATGAAAAAGAAAAAATCGGTTGCACAGTAAAAGAAACCAAATGAGAGGAGAAACATGCCAAAGATAAATGGAGCTATTTCATAATTTTATGTGTACTGCTTGCGATATAAACAGTTGCAGTTTCTGGCATGTGTATTATGTACGAGTGCACAGGGTGGCCCTGCCGGAAGAACATTAATAAATTGCGCAGTGAAGTATGGTATAGTTTAGCTACAACCGCGACTGCATAGAAATAAACCACAGTGGGGAAATATGCCCACTAAGGGCTATAAGCAGGATAGCGATGACATCAGAGAAATCTGATGTTGAAGAGTTTTAGGGCAATTCAGTGGCGTCATTGCTGCATCACAAATATTTTAAATCTTCTTGAAGAAATACCCAATAACATATCAATAGTTCACCGCATATCAAAGTACGCACACAATTCAGAAATGTTGCTGCTGTTAAGAATGGGTTCATTTTAGTCTAAGGATTGGTTGTCTATGCCAGTGGTCCGCAACCACCGGTCCATGTACCGGTACCGTTCCGTGACGCATTTGCTACCGGACCGCACAGAAACATTAAATAATTTGTGAACAACTGCATTTTGTCCGACTTAACTTTCGCCTGTCCCACTAGACACGCCAATAAGCTTTGTTTATAGATGTACAATAAAACTCCTAATAGGAAGTTGCCATTTGTTATAACTTTGTGACATAATACAATGCACGTCAATGAACATATAAAATACAGATGTGACAGATTGTAGCCAAAGGATGATTTCCATCTACAGTCCCCAGCAGGTTGATTGTAACCTGCAGGGGATCTCATTGCAAAGAAACAATTTAGCAATTTTAATGCACTTATTTTTGCTGTATTTATCTGGCACAAGTGGAAAGCCGGTCCCTGAAAATAATGCCTACATTAAATCGGTCCGTGGTGCAAAAAAGGTTGGGGACCACTGGTCTATGTTACCTGACCCTTGTTTCTTAGTCAAAATAGTCGTCTGTCCTGTCTTGCAGATAAGTCTATGAACATTCCGCAAGGTTAAAACGTAAGGATCTTCAATTAGAGGATAATCAGCGTCTAATCTGCACTTTGATGTGCGATGAGGTCATAGCGGACAGAGGGACAGTGATGAATCTTTTCTGTCAAGCGTTACTGCAGCGCCAGGTAGCCGGAGTGCATAAAGGAAAAGGCCTTTTTTTTTTTACTACTCCTGCTTAAACAGCGTCACAAAATTAAATTTATATTCTCCTGTTGTTATTCAGCATCAGTATTGAGCTGATTTATCAGCTATGCTGGAGGAAAAATATGTTAAGATTTGATTAGAGGCTGTCCAGGGGATAACCTGGTAAAAATACTGTAAAGTGGCCCACCTCCGCGCACTGCTGACATGCTCTTTGATGGGTCTTCTACGGACATTACCGGGAGCAGCCATTTCTCATTGGCCCGGCCCCTCTTCACGGCAGATCACAGCTCCAGGCGGGGAGGGGTGGGCAATGGTAGAGGGAGGAGCTATCAGCGGGCTGCAGAGTGTGAAGGACAAAAGAGCCGGTGTATTCAAGCGCACCGTCACCCGTCACAGCTCAGCGCTGGGCCCACCAGAGCAGGCAGCACTCACTTTAAAACAGGCTCCTTGTGAGCAGTCCAGCTTAATGCGGCCAGCCTCCAATAAGTATAGTCTATACGAAAATTAGATTTATAAATTCACAGTTGGAAGGATTGTCACAATATATCAGGGATCGGCCTGAGTTCGTAATTTGCTTTAAGTGAGTGAGGCATCGAGTAACCTTGTTATTTTCCAGTTTATAACTAAGAAATCAATAACTGATAGCTCAATCCTGTGGGTTTTTTTTAACTGACCCATCATGTCCACTTGACCCCACCAGCTAGGCAGCAGCAGGAAGGCCAGGCTATGGCAAGCTTGATGCAAGCGGTGGTTTGCTTAAAAAGCAGCCTAAAGTGAAGGATGCTCACAAACCTCAAGATGGCAGGGCATGTGGTGGTAAGTGGGAGGAGGGGGGGGGAGATGCGGTGGGCTGTCAGCCTGCTACACTACAGCCGGAACTGGCAGTTCAGCTTTGTGTTCCGTGGGGTTTACACCAGGGATGGCATAATTGACAATGGCTAACAGTGGAGAGCAGTGCAGAGCCTTGTTGAATGGCCAGTAATGATTGGAGCAGACGCCCACTGGCCCAGTCCCCGAGGACAGTAATCCAAGATCCTGTTTCTGATATAATTGTTAGTCAGAGAATTTCTGCATGACTGGGCCTGCTCAGATTCCCAAGCTGGTTGACAGTGCCAAGCAGTTTAATAGAAAAACTGCATGCTGAGGTTTTTTTTTTTTTTTTTACAGAAGAGCACTGAACCTGGATTTGGTTGACCAAAAGTCTCTTGTTCTCCTTCCCCACAAAAAAATAATATGTGACTAGGACACTGATACTATAATGTCCTTTTTCCACTTCGTTTAATTGTTTTGTTATGCTTTCAAACAGGAGTCATCTCTACTTTGGGCTCTACTACCACCAGTGACATGGACAAACAATCCAGCGTGGACACGGCCAAACCCGACAAGTAAATGTCTTCAGTTCAAAGTGTGGGACATTCACCTGTACCAGACAACTTACTTACCCTCACACGCTTCACTATCTCTCCACAACCTCCCCCACCCCACTCTTTTACTCGCTGCAGATCCATAACAATGAAACAGGTGACTTTCATGCTGCTGTCAGGACTGATCTAATTTTAGCTGGGTGAATGATTGCAATTGGCTTTGCCTCATCAGATAATTAATCTATGTCACCATTAATTGGAAAAGAGAATAATTACAGCCAGTGTTGACAGAAATTCTACGCTTCTCCAGATTCCTTTTAGATCCAATTACAACTAGTGAAAGCCGGTGACCTTAACTAGCACTTAGCACACCTTGACCACCGATGTGTGTGCAGAGGTTCCGCTCTGGTTCTAGATAAAACACCCCCCGCCCGCACTCTCCGTCACTCTGAAGGCTGTCTACCTCAATCACTTTTCAATATTCAATCTTAATTTTGTGGAAGTTTAGCATTTTCAATGAGCTGGAGATGAATGATTAATGAATAAATTTAAATGCTTCATTTTGTCCATGAATCATTAGTTAAGTCCTTTGTGGGAAGGACCTGAGAAAAGGAGTGAAAATTATTGAGACATTAGCCCGAAGCAATACAGGGGTAAATAGTGTGCACAAAAGGATGTTGCTTGAACACTGTGGGGAAAGAAACACCCTGGGGAAAACACAATTTTCAAATTGAAATGTTAACCAAATCACATTTACAATACTTGTCAGAAATGTAAATATATACTGTATGTATATATAAATATGTTTTTTTTTGGTGAGGGGGGTGCTCATTCTAATGATACATTCTCCATTTTAAAAGTTCAAACCTTTCTAAATAAACAATACATGCCCTATTAAATATTTACATTTTCATCAAAATAGTGGTGATGAATAATAAAAAGGGTGCATGAATAGAACAACTGCACGATTGCTTAGCAATATGGGTCGGCCCACTGTCAGCCTAATAGAGACCACTGCTGTACTTTTGTTTTTATGTTTTAGATGTACTGGCAGCCTGGCCTGCTTTTGATAACAGAAGGGGGCAGTGTGCACACAACAACCTCTATGATGTTTAGTATCTAAGCTCATTGCTATCACTGAATGTTTGTTGTTGTCAGTGGGATTTGTTTTGGTTGAAATGAAGTCCTTATGCTTATAACATCCTTAACACTGACCTTTTAAAATAGATCACTGAATTCATTATAGGACAATTATCTGTCCTCACGTTAATCTGCAGGTGTGCTGCAAGGTGCTGACTTTACATATGCATAGTATTTGCAATTGGTTTAATATGAAAAAGAAGCAAAAAAGTTTCACAGTGTTCTTTTTCCCCCTCTTATTTCCTCCTAAAAATCTGATTTATAGGCAGCGTTTCAGCGTGGCGCCACCATGCAGACGACTGGCCCGTTTCACACCGATTCACCCCAGCGCTTGCTTTTTAGTCATCAGCGAGAAGCCGTGTGTATCAAAGCGTGCGTCTAAAGCTAACCAAAACTCTGCGCTTTGAAAACAAGGGAAATGGAGGTGTCCTCTCAGTACCAAACCCAGCCTTTGTTCCCGAGCCAGTCACAGAGTTGAGCCATGGAGCCGAAGCAGCACCGGGAAAGAATGTAAGTTGTGAGAGGTGCTACTGTGTCTAAAATATCAATGAGGGAGGTGCTGCCAACTTCTGGAACACACAAGTGGAAATAACATTTATATCGGGAGAAAACTATCATTACTTTTTGCGGAATGGTAGGAGGGTCTAAAAGGGATTTGATAGGTTATACTGCCCTGTAGTTTGCAAGAATCAGCTTAATCAGCTGTTAAAAATGAATTCAATTTGGTAGAACTGAGATAAAATGTGTGCTATTTAGCTGCGACCAGCAGAGGTGCTGCTGTTCCAGTCAGCTATGTTAAAGGGGAACTGCACTTTTTTTTTTTTAATTATCCCTATCGTTCACAATCATTATGATAGACAAGAAGACAAATGTTTTTGTTTTTTTTTGCATTCTAACTTGTAAAAATGGGCTTGTTCTAGGTTGTCAGCAATGCAGCTAATGGGAGCAATCCATTCTGCCTCTAAATCACTTTAAAAATGCATTAAAAAAACGCCATTAATACTTAATTTACGTTCCCTAATCTGTATGATAACCAAGCTGTAGCGACATTGTTATTGTAAGAGTGAACACTGAGGAACATTTTTCTAGCATACTTACTCGTCGACGTGCTACTGTATTAGCCATGAGCTAGCTACGGCGAGAGATAAGCTAGCATCTGCGTCAGCACCCGAATCGCTTTTGAGTTTGTAATGCACAACACAATGCGATAGGACACCAATCTGTACTGACTGAAAAACATGAACAATCATATTTACATTATCTGTAAATTTTTGTCCCACTTTAAATGTTTGTTTGTACACAACTTGCTGGACAGTATATGTACTGTAGTTGTAATAACACTTATGGCGTGCTGCGTGTACATGATCGATATTATAGGAACTCACTCAATGGACAGTTGTTCGTTTGGCCCAGCTGGCTGGGGACATTTCCAGTTGATTTTGGGTAAGCAATCAATTTCTGTCGGCGTAGCTCGGCTCCAAGCGACACATTTACAGCGTCAAATTCACGTCGACCTCACTCTTTGAGCTTCCGTCTGCTCCAACGTTTCACCTTCTGTTTGTGCTCGCTTCCAAAAACAGCAGTTCATCCTCTGTATTTTCAGGTTCAAAAAGATAAGGTTGTGAATCCTCATTTGTCCAAAAAAAGTTGCTTTTGGTGTCTATTACCAAGTCTGCCATGATTAAAAAAACACTCGCGTTTCTATCCGGAAGTAGGAACTAGGGTTGTCCCGATACCAATATTTTGGTACCGGTAGCAGTACCAAAATATATTTCGATACTTTTCGATACATTTCTAAATAAAGGGGACCACAAAAAATGGCATTATTGTCTTTATTTTAACAAAAAATCTTACGGTACATTAAACATATGTTTCTTATTGCAAATTTGTCCTTAAATAAAATATTGAATATACGAAACAACTTTTCTTTTATTAGTAAGTAAGCAAACAAAGGCTCCTAATTTAGCTGCTGACGTATGCAGTCACATATTGTGTCATTTCTCATTCTATTATTTTGTCAACATTATTAAGGACAAGTGGTAGAAAATTAATTATTAATCTACTTGTTAATTTACTGTTAGTCTGCTTACTTTCTCTTTTAACATGTTCTATCTACACTTCTGTTAAAATGTAATAATCACTTATTCTTCTGTTGTTTGGATACTTTACATTAGTTGTGGATGATACCACAAATTTGGGTATCAATCCAATACCAAGCCGTTACAGGATCATACATTGGTCATATTCAAAGTCCTCATGTGTCCAGGTAAATATTTCCTGAGTTTATAAACATAATATACATTTAAAAAAACGAAACAAGATGTTGTGATGCCAAAAAATATCAACGTAATCAAAGTAATATCGACTACATACGCTACTGTACTTGGTATAATTACTGTGGATGTTAGGTGTGGATCCACCAATGGCATTTGTTTACATTCAGGAACATTCAGGGTAAGCTACGGTGTGTAGTGAAGCATGTTTAGCTATTCCTCGTCCTGCAGAGATGATACTTGTAAGAAACCTAATTTATTTGTCGCCATGGAGGCGAGCATTAGTGATTTAAAAGACACAAAAACACTGCAGACTGCGGCTGGACATTAGCCGCTAGCTAGCTAGCCATGTCTTAAAGCACCTATTCCTGAGGGCGTTTCAGTGTTATAGCTTCACTTTTATTGTTAGTTTTTAAGCCAAAACGCGTCCATTCTCCCTTTTCTGTCTACACACCGTGTCTGTTTGTAAGTACTCTGTGATTGTGCGTTGCCGAACATGCTTTTCTGCTCGTAAAACCAGCAATGTCACGACGTGGCGACGACGCCTCATCATGCCTGTTAAAAAAAACGGGGGCGGAACCGGTACTTTTTAGAGGCGGTATAGTACCGAATATGATTCATTAGTATCGCGGTACTATACTAGTACTGGTATACCGTACAACCCTCGTCGGAACACACATTTGCTGCAGAAAGACGGAAGTGCGCTGCTATGGAAACGGAAATAAATGCGCCGAGGAATTAGTTCCGACAAAGCTTAAAATGACCAAAATACGGTAAATATTGTCCATATTACTTATTCTTATCAACGTGTATTTTACTACATTATATATAGACTTGCAGCGTGTACATAAAACGTTGGAGAGCTTTGAAGTTGTTTTAGAGGACTTAGAAGGCTACAACGGTGACTCTCATGAGCTACAAGTGTTTTAATCGTCTTTAAAATCCTGAAAAAAGTGCAGTCACCTTTTAAATTGAGCGATATCCATGGGGCACAGCTCCTCCTGGTTGCACTAATTTACTAAATTAATTAAAACATAAGTTTAGAACATTCCCAATAATAATAAAATATAATGTAGAGTGACAAAAATCCCATCTCATCTCCGAATAGTTTATAGATGACATGGTTTAATTTTCCTGTGAGAACATTTGCATTAAATGTGACTCTAAGCCTTGACATTTACATATAGACAATACTGTAATACTGTAATTGTAGGTATTATGCCACCATGAAGTTTAGTTGGCTGTATCTGTCATTGCTTTACAACAGAGGAAAGCTATATTCTCTCTGGTGATCCCTTAATGTGCAGAAAACATGCCAAACTAATTCATCACGATAACAATACATGTTCCCTCTTCCTTCACACTCATCTGATTTCCGCGATATTTATCTTAACAAGATAATAATTTGTGAAAGTCTTTGACATTTGTGGCTAGCTAGCATGATAATAAATCCATGGCTCGGAACATTTCTTAGTTAATTAGAGTCAATCAATCCAAACTTTGCTCACTTACCGGTGTGAAACCAGAGTATAATGAGCAGAAATCAGCATGGTGATTGGAAAACACAAATTACAGCTGTTAAAGAGAAACTCATCCACTTTTCTTGCCGTTGAAGCCAGTGCCTGCTGTGAGGATTTAAAATTAGCCTGGCATTCCTTTAATGGATGCTGGGGGAATGTGCTCCTCTATAATTAAAAAAAACCTGTAATACATTCGCCAGCCAAAATAGGAAAGGCTGCTATTCTCTTAAGGGTCATATTGGGCCCGTCACACACCCAAAATCAACTTTTGATATTAAGATATATCTCTCTCTCTCTCTCTCTCTCTCTCTCTATATATATATATATATATATATATATATATACCGTATATATATATATATATATATATATATGTATATATATATATATATATATATATATATATATATGTATATATATATATATCTCCCTCTATATATATATACCCAAAATAAACTTTTGATATTAAGATCTCTCTCTCTCTCTCTCTCTCTCTCTCTCTCTCTCTCTCTCTCTCTCTCTCTCTCTATCTATCTATATATATATATATATATATATATATATATACAGGTAAAAGCCAGTAAATTAGAATATTCTGAAAAACTTGATTTATTTCAGTAATTGCATTCAAAAGGTGTAACTTGTACATTATATTTATTCATTGCACACAGACTGATGCATTCAAATGTTTATTTCATTTAATTTTGATGATTTGAAGTGGCAACAAATGAAAATCCAAAATTCCGTGTGTCACAAAATTAGAATATTACTTAAGGCTAATACAAAAAAGGGATTTTTAGAAATGTTGGCCAACTGAAAAGTATGAAAATGACAAATATGAGCATGTACAATACTCAATACTTGGTTGGAGCTCCTTTTGCCTCAATTACTGCGTTAATGCGGCGTGGCATGGAGTCGATGAGTTTCTGGCACTGCTCAGGTGTTATGAGAGCCCAGGTTGCTCTGATAGTGGCCTTCAACTCTTCTGCGTTTTTGGGTCTGGCATTCTGCATCTTCCTTTTCACAATACCCCACAGATTTTCTATGGGGCTAAGGTCAGGGGAGTTGGCGGGCCAATTTAGAACAGAAATACCATGGTCCGTAAACCAGGCACAGGTAGATTTTGCGCTGTGTGCAGGCGCCAAGTCCTGTTGGAACTTGAAATCTCCATCTCCATAGAGCAGGTCAGCAGCAGGAAGCATGAAGTGCTCTAAAACTTGCTGGTAGACGGCTGCGTTGACCCTGGATCTCAGGAAACAGAGTGGACCGACACCAGCAGATGACATGGCACCCCAAACCATCACTGATGGTGGAAACTTTACACTAGACTTCAGGCAACGTGGATCCTGTGCCTCTCCTGTCTTCCTCCAGACTCTGGGACCTCGATTTCCAAAGGAAATGCGAAATTTGCTTTCGTCAGAAAACATGACTTTGGACCACTCAGCAGCAGTCCAGCTCTTTTTTTCCTTAGCCCAGGTGAGACGCTTTTCGCGCTGTTTCTTGGTCAACAGTGGCTTGACACGAGGTATGCGGCAGTTGAAACCCATGTCTTTCAAGCGTCTCTTGGTGGTGGATCTTGAAGCACTGACTCCAGCAGCTGTCCACTCCTTCTGAATCTCCCCCACATTTTTGAATGGGTTTTTTTTCACAATCTTGACCAGGGCGCGGTGATCCCTATCGCTTGTACACTTTTTCTGACCACAGTTTTTCCTTCCCTTTGCCTCTCCATTAATGTGTTTGGACACAGAGCTCTGAGAACAGCCAGCCTCTTCAGCAATAACCTTTTGTGTCTTTCCCTCCTTGTGCAATGTGTCGATGGTTGCCTTTTGGACAGCTGTCAAATCTGAAGTCTTCCCCATGTTTGTGTAGGCTTCAGAACTGGACTGAGAGACCATTTAAAGCCCTTTGCAGGTGTTTTGAGTTAATCAGCTGATTAGTTTGTGGCACCAGGTGTCTTCAAAATTCAACCCTTACACAATATTCTAATTTTGTGACACACGGAATTTTGGATTTTCATTTGTTGCCACTTCAAATCATCAAAATTAAATGAAATAAACATTTGAATGCATCAGTCTGTGTGCAATGAATAAATATAATGTACAAGTTACACCTTTTGAATGCAATTACTGAAATAAATCAAGTTTTTCAAAATATTCTAATTTACTGGCTTTTACCTGTATATGTATATATATATATATATATATATATATCTCCCTCTATATATATATACCCAAAATAAACTTTTGATATTAAGATCTCTCTCTCTCTCTCTCTCTCTCTCTCTCTCTCTCTCTCTCTCTCTCTCTCTCTCTCTCTCTCTCTCTCTCTCTCTCTCTCTCTCTCTCTCTCTCTATATATATATATATATACACCGTATTTTTTGGAGTATAAGTCGCACCTGCCGAAAATGCATAATAAAGAAGGAAAAAACATATATTAATTGCACTGGAGCCCAGTCAAACTGAAAAAAGCTGCGACTTATAGTCCAAAAAATACGGTGTATGTATATATATATATATATATATATATATATAGAGAGAGAGAGAGAGAGAGAGAGAGAGAGAGAGAGAGAGAGAGAGAGATATCTTAATATCAAAAGTTGATTTTGGGTGCGTGACGGGCCCAATATGACCCTTAAGAGAATAGCAGCCTTTCCTATTTTGGCTGGCGAATGTATTACAGGTTTTTTTTAATTATAGAGGAGCACATTCCCCCAGCATCCATTAAAGGAATGCCAGGCTAATTTTAAATCCTCACAGCAGGCACTGGCTTCAACGGCAAGAAAAGTATATATATATATGTATATATATATATATATATATATATATATATATACCGTTATATATATATCAAAATAGAAATTATACCTATTTGTTATTTTAAAAGTGCATGCAATGTTACACACACTTGTACAATTAAATTCAATGTAACATCAAAAATGATTCATTTAAAAGATAATGCTTTATTGACAGCTCGAGAGACACTTTAACAAATATGTATCTGTATTTTAAACCACTGCTATCTACAAACCTAATAATACACATATTGTTACAATAATGCCTTCCTCCAGCTCGTATATTAGATTGTTCTGAGTACCTAATGATGTTTCCACAGAGTGTGTATAAGCACTATATTGCACGTATTAGGGATAATGTCGATACGCTGTCTATGAGCTCATGATAATACAATGAAATAGTGTGTGAGGTGATCCGCACTGCTGCATTGGTATGATCATGTCATGTGACCTTCCTTTATGCTGTTCAAGGCTATAGATGCTGCAATGGTCAAGGTGTATTTTCCCTGGCATATTTCACATTCTAGTTCATCCTTGTACTGTGGATAAATATCAAACAGACCTGGCTGCAAGAGGCCACCATGTACATTGTATGTATGACATCACACCCCGGGTGATATTTCCTCTTGAGAGCCCTCAAAAAGGGAGAGCTTATGTTGCCTGGTAGGCCCAGAAGCAGAATCTTGCCCTTGTATTAATTATTGTCAGGGAATCCAAGGAGTGGAGATAATGCAGGATGCACTGGGTTGCTCCCATTTGTTTCACTTGTCAGTGGACTGAATAATTGGGAGAGCTGACCAATGTTAGACACAGAGCGTTTCCAAAAGATAGGACCCCAACAGACAAAACTGTACTGAATTGAAAAGCTTTTAATGTGGGAGATGTTCACATTAATTTGCCTGATTTCCATTGCCAAATGAACCTACTGAAGTGAACACTGTTTTGCATCAAATATTACTTAATGCTTCCTACAGTGTATTATCATGTGTTTTCATGTTACACTTTATGTCTCTTTACCCAAAATTATGTTGAAATTATAAAACTTGTATCACACAGTAGAGTCTATGTCAGGCCTGGGCAATTATTTTGACTCTGTGGCCAAATTTAGAGAACAAAATGTGTCTGGGGGCCGGTATATCAGATTTTTAGGAACAATAATACAAAAACTCACAATAATGTCTGATTGAATGCTAAACATGTTATGGCAGACTGCCTTGAAAAACGGAATGGAATTTTTTTTTTTTTTTACTGAATGAGACACCCAGAATGTACATGAAAATAAAGAATTTATTTACAATGTTAGCTATGAATGACAAAACACTGAGTATTGACAACATATGAACGTCACACCCCCTCTCGATTGTCATTATTTACAATCAAGCGAAACACAACAAAAATGCAACAAACACAGCGAAATATGAACGCGAAGGGTAAAAAAACCCCATCTACAATCTGATATACATGATCTGATATATATCAGCTTTAGAACTTTGTTGTAAAAATCTCCTTCCGCGTCTGTCCCTGACACCCGCATTTCAGGCTGGACGTTCGAGAAACACTCTGTGGAAACGCTCCCCACCCACACTGCTTGGTGCCTCGTCTGAGCTGCTGTGACTTAGATTACCATGGACCACATTGGAAACAAGCCTTTTGGCTTTTTGTGCCATCCATTTGCCTTTTTAAAGCATTACATGGATTCAATTCTTTAAGATGTCAATAAACTTGTCAATCAATCAATCAATCAAACCATAGTAACTTGTATATCATGGAAAAGCGCAGATTCCAACCGTTTAAATACTTTGTATAGTTCAAGACTTCCCGAAATTTGAAAACATCACTGCACATCATAATGGCAGCTACAATTTCCATCTTAAAGTTCCCAAAAAATTATTTTGGAATGTCCGGCGGGCCAGATTGAAAAGCTTAAACGGGCCGCATGTGGCCCCCGGGCCTTAATTTGCCTAGGCCTGGTCTATGTCATACATATGTTTTACCACCACTACATATTATAAGGCAGGGATGTCCAATGTTTTTTTTACTAAAGGACCTGAAAGGATACTGAAAAATCTAAGGTTGGTGAGGCCCCTTTGATGTTTTAAATTATTTTTAAAAGGCTAAACATTTTTTTGTCATTTCAGTAAATGTTTTGCTGTATTTTGGCCATAATTTCTGTTGTGTTACTGCATTATACATGATTTTAGCAAACAAGGGTTTACATTTTTGTTAAATTTTAAATTTCAATGTCCAATTATTTCACCGGTATACGATACACTTGGCAGTTATTCAGACCATGTCACAAAGCCAAACGGCATGAAAACATTTTGATTCATTTTTTTTCTTTTTTTGCTCAAATCTCTTAAAGGGGAACTTCACTTTTTTGGGGAATTTTGCCTATTGTTCACAATACTTATGAGAGACAAGAAGACCAAATATATATATTTTTTGTATTCTAACTTGTAAAAATCGGCTTGTTCTAGGTGGCTAGCAATGCAACTAACGGGTGAAATCAATTCTACCTCTAAATCACTTTAAAAATGCATTCAAAAAATGCCAACAATACTTCATTTACGATCCATAATCTGTATAATAACAATGCTCTTACAACAACCATTGTTGTTGTAAGAGTGAACATTGAGGAACTTTTTTTCAAGCGCACTCACACATTGGCGTGCTACGGCATTAGCCATAAGCTAGCTGCGGAAAGAGATAAGCTAGCTTTTACGTCAGCACCCAAATCGCGTTTGAGTTTGTAATGCACAACAAAATTTGATAGAACACCAATCTGTACTGACTGAAAAACATGAACAATCATATTACAGTTACTGTATAGTATTAGCCCACATTTCATGTTTTGCTTGTATGCAGTTAGCGTGACATCGTATGTACTGTGATTGTAATACGCATGACATGCTGCTTGTATCATGATTGATATTAAAGTGACTCACTCGATGGACAGTTGTTCGTTTGGTCTAGTTGGGCAGGGATGTTTCCTGTTAGTTTTGGGTAAGTACTCCATTTATGTCGGAATACCTTGACTCCAAACTCCACAATTACAGCGCTAAAGTCACGCCAAACTCAAGCTTTCTGTTTCCGTCTGCTCCAAAGTCTCAGCCTTTCTTCGTGTTTTTCTCAGCTTCTAGAAGCAGCAGTTCATCCTCCCTACTTTCAGCTTCAAAAACATAAGGTTGTGAATCCACATTTGTCCAAAAATCGTCGTCTTCGTTGTTTGGAACCAAGTCTGCCATGATTTAAAAAACAATTGCGTTTGTTTCCGTAAGCAGGAACACATTAGTTGCTGGAAGTCAGAAGTGCGCTGCTATGGAAACGGAAATAAATGCGCCGAGGAATTAGTTCCGGCAATGCTTAAAATTACCAAAATACGGTAAATATTGAACATATTATATATTGTCCATTGTATAAATGGATTGCTTACCCAAAATCAACAGGAGACGTTCCCGGCCAGCTGGACCAGATGAACAACTGTACATCGAGTGAGTCACTTTAAAATTGATCATGATACACCCAGCACGCCATGCGTGTTATTACAACTACAGTTTATACGCTCTCTGGCTAGCTCCACTGTGTACAAACAAAACATGAAATGTGGGCTAATACTTTACATATACTGTAATATGATTGTTCATGATTTACAGTCAGTACAGGATATTGTCCTATCGCAGTGTTGTGCATTACAAACTCAAACACGTTTCGTGTTGTTGTAGAAGCTAGCTTATCTCATGCCATAGTTACCTTTTACGGCTATTACCAAAGCACGCCAATGTGTTACTACGATAGAAAAATAGTTCCTCAGTGTTCGCTCTTACAATAACAATGTTGCTACAGTTTGGTTATTAGACTTTAGACTTTAGACTTCTTTAGACTTCCTTTTTATTGTCATTCAAATTTGAACTTTACAGCACAGATAAAAACGAAATTTCGTTACATTATTATACAGGTTTATGGAACTTAGGTTATGGAAATGAAGTATTGTTGACGGTTTTTAAATGCATTTTTAAAGTGATTTAGAGGTAGAATTGATTGCTCCCATTAGCTGTATTGCTAGCCATCTAGAACGAGCCGATTTTAATATGTTAGAATGCAGTAAAAAAACAAAAAACTTTTGTCTTCTTGTCTCGCATAATGTGTAAACGATAGGTAAAATTCCCCCCCAAAATCGCAATTCCCCTTTAAGTAAACACAATATCACATTTTTATAAAGCTCATCTCATTAAATGTATAATTTGCTAGTATTGATGTAAATCAGATGATATAATACATTTGTGGTATCAACTGCTACATACACATTTTAACAAAATGAATTGGCTTGTGCAAAATAATTAAACAAAAGCAAAACCTATTATTGGCTCCCGTTTTAATAATTTGAGTTTGACCTTAAAGCCGTTCCTTTATACAGGGACTCCCAGAGTTTGTAAACAATAATAAAAACGGCCCCAACAAGGATTTTGTGATAATAAGAACAAGAAAAAGATTAATATTGATCAGGTTACTATAGTCATTTTCTCCCATTTTTGCTGTTTTGTTGCTGAATCTAATTTCTACAATGCGCCGCAGGCCAATGAACAGCGTAAAGTCTCAAATGGCCCGGGCACTGCACTTTGAACACCCTTGATCGAAGAAGATTTCATTGGCGTAACTGAATTGTATTAATGTACTGTAACTTGCAGTTTTGTGGAATTGGACTATACCTTCTAATGAGGTTTAATATTTTGGTGTCGCTACAAGAGGGGCAAAGTATTAGAAACAGCTCTTAGTATGATGCATAACATTACTACAGCACTGCAAACTACATTTTGCACAGAAGGACTTTGCTAATACAATGGTGCTCATCTTGCAGTCCTCCTAAGGAATAACTATCAGTCCTGCTACAACAGCTTCAGCGTTCCCAGGTGACCGCGCCACTGAGCCCGCGCTCGCTCCATCGCACCCCACTCCACGCCTGCTGCCACCCTGAAGGTAGATGCATCACGCCGGGGGACTGTACAGCCGCAGCAGCACCCCCACCCCACCCTAAAGCCTTGTCCTGTGGTCTCCTACACACGCACATAACTCTCTTGGTCTCCATACAGCCTTGACTCTTCACTCAGGTGAGTGTCCGTATACCTGGTCCATGTTAACTTTACACCTGAAACACACAATTGGTATCATTTATGTCATTTGACATACACTCACACACGTAAGGGACACTGCCTGTTCCTGCCGGCTGACTCCCTGAGCCGTGTCTGTGGTGGTCTAGCCATGTGTGGGGGATATAGAACAGCAGGGCACCCTGAATGGCACATACTGTATACACTAAAGTGCTCTTGTCTTATTTGTCTTATTGCCCTGTGTTTGGTTAAGATATAATCTTTAACCGATGTAAGATGACAAGCATTTGCTTCACTGTTAATACAGTAAACAGAAGTCTGTTAATCACCTCCTTTTTCCTCCTAAATTGAGTATGAGAAAGAAAAGTTGCAATCCTTAACTCCATCCCCCCCCCCCCTAGTGCAGGGGTCGGCAACCCAAAATGTTGAAAGAGCCATATTGGACCAAAAACACAAAAAAAGATCTGTCTGGAGCCGCAAAAAATTAAAAGCCTTATCCATCCATCCATCCATTTTCTACCGCCCATTCCCTTTTGGGGTCGCGGGGGGCGCTGGAGCCCATCTCAGCCACAATCGGGCGGAAGGCGGGGTACAATATATATAAATGTTATATAAATGTCATAATGAAGGCAACACATTATGTAAGTGTGTATATTAACCTACTATCAAAGGCTGACGCAAATCTTCGTTGAGAGAAATGTTGTATTTTAATTTTTATTCTACACATTTTTGCAACATTGGAAATCATTAGTAAAACAGAGGCTTCTCACAGGATGAAATAACTCCTGGAAATTACTGTCTTCTGTCTTCTTCTAATGGATTTATTACAATCTTTGCAAGCTGGGTAATGTTTGCTGTGGTCTGGAACAACATGGCACACAACCATCAGAAATGCACCCAATATTACATACAAATAATGTGTCATGAGACATGCAAATATAAATTAAATACACAGAGGACATAAGTAAAGGAAATTAAATGAGCTCAAATATACCTACAAACGACACATAATGATGCAATATGTACATACAGATAGCTTAAATAGCATCGATTAGCTTGCAGTCATGGATTGACCAAATATTCCTGATAAGCACTCCTCACAAGTCAATAACATCAACAAAGCTCACCTTTTGTGCATTGACGCACATCATAAAACGTATGGTGGACAAAATTAGACAAAAAAGGAGTGGCATAAAACACGTCTTTCTGTGACAGCGTCGGAGTAAGTTGTACACGTAAACAAACTACGATGAGTTCAAGGATTGCTGAAATTAGTAAGACAAAACAGTGCTTGCCAAATACTCTCATCAGTGAAGCATGTATAACAGAAACAGTGGGATTTCTAACAATTAGGAAGGTTTGTGTCATGTTTGTCCTCCTCCAGAAAATATATGAAACCAAAAAAAAATGTTTTTCTTCATCTTTTTCCATTTTCACACATCTCTGAAAGAGGTCCAGGGAGCCACGAGGGTGGCGCTAAAGAGCCGCATGCGGCTCGAGATCCGCGGGTTGCTGAGCCCCGTCCTAGTGTAATCATTTGTTTCCTTCATAGGGAAGTAAGGAGTCATCTTGAAACTCCTGATCCCTTAAAATAGTGTTTCATGACCTCGGATAGACACATCAGTCCTAACACGTCATGTTACATACTGTAGATGTAATTCTCCCAGGACAGAATACTGTGTTCGGACATGCATCAATCAGAAAAATTCTTATAGAAGACTTTTCAACTGTTTATCATTAATGTAGTTTTTCCTCATGTTTTGGATATCATTAGCAATATCACAATTAAAGGCACAAATCCACTCAACTACAACAATAGACATTATATTAAAATCCCAAAACAGAATTTTTGATCCAGCTCTTTTTTTTTTTGGATCTCATCAGTTATGTAGCTATATCTAATGTGACCAATTAACAGTGCACATTTTAGTTTAGAGATTTACATACTAACCACAGTTCAGAAAATACATATTTTTACAAACAAGATGATATCATCCTCTCCATGATATTAATATGATATGTTCTCTGATCTGTAAACAGCTGGTTATCTAGCTTTTCCACGATAAGAGAAAGTGCTGAGGATTTACGCTCACTGAGCACATTCGGGCTGAATCTTTCACACGTCACAAATTGCAGATGGGGAGCAGTGATCTTGAACAGCCGTTCACATTTCCGTGACCATCTGACACCTTCCATTTAGGAAAATAATACTTTCTATCTTAGCATAACCCCCCACACCCCCCGCGCTCCTCTCCGCTCTGTCAGCAGAAGCTAGCAAACGGAATTACGGATGAAAGACTTTAGCTACACAATTTTTGATTTTGTTTTTAGTGCACTGATTAAGAGTAAAGGGTCATCAATAGTATACAATGTGTCTGACCTTATGCTGTGTGCAACATGCACTGTGAATGCTGCTTATTATAGCATTGCAATTTTAATAATAACATCTTGCATTTATTTGAACTGGGAACACTTATAAAAACTACCGGTATGTGTCTTTAAGACTCATCTTGCTATTGGCAGCATCTCTAATGGCTTCCTATAGAGATGGAGGTGGACCTGATCTGATCTGTGTAATATGACACATAAATATGAGCCGGGTTAACTGGCACAGAGAGTTGTAAATCACTGTAGTGTGATTCTTTGTCTCAACGGGTTTAATTAGTCTTGAAATTCCTCTCTTATCTGATGACCCCCCTCACCAACCAGCACCGCCCACCACCCCACCCCACCACCAGTCTCTCTTTCTCACCCCCAACACCCCCCTCCCCCTCATCCTGCTGCACACTGCAACAACTTGCAACCATAAACGCCCCGCAATCTGAAGACCAGCGGCCTCAGGAGACCGAGCTGCTACAAAGAGCTGGAAGAGTTTGGAAATGGTCATTTTATTGTGTTAGAATGGCTCACTGGAGACTTGGGTAATTTAGTGCTAACTGAGCGCTTGTAAAGATAACAGTATGTGACTCCCAAGTGCAACACGGCCAACTACTGTAGCGCTGCCACACGTCCTCGCCAGTACAACTTAAATCTGCCGTAAACACCAACCAGGCATGTTTAAAAAGCACATGTTAATATTAGTGGCAGTGGTATTTATCTAGTTAAATGCTATAACATGTGGTTTGTTCGTGCATGTCCAATATACATGATGTCATGTTTTATAGAACGTGAACATTTATGCCAATCTGTCATTCCATACAACTTCTGAGGTATCTGTCACTGCCTGCCCCATGGGAGTCAGTGTGGATTTTTTTTTAATTCTAATTGAGCTCTTTTACTTAATTGACAGTTCATTATGGCCTAATAAGTTATTCTAGTCAATTATTCTAAACGTTAACCATCTGTTGCCATAAAATCAAAAAACACATGTGAATGTGATGTTTTTCTTCTGCGGTGGTTGATGTCATTGCCAGTGTATAGGTTGTCAACCTGTTGACCCATTTTAAACTCCTAAATTCTGTGATATTTGGTGTCGAAAATGTTATTGTTGTCTGTGAATGACCAATTGGACGGACTTTTGGAACAAGTGTCATTGAGGCCTAAGGACAGGACATTGTTGGCCGTGGCATGTTAAGTTAAAGTTAAAGTACCACTGATAGTCACACACACACTGGGTGTGGTAAAATTACCCTCTGCATTTGACCCATCCCATTGTTCTACCCCCTGGGAGATGAGGGGAGCAGTGAGCAGCAGCGGTGGCCACACTCGGGAATCATTTTTGGTGATTTAACCCCCAATTCCAACCCCTGAAGCTGAGTGCCAAGCAGGGAGGTGCCATTTTTATAGTATTTGGTATGACTCGGCCGGGGTTTGAACTCACGACCTACCGATCTCAGGGCGGACACTCTAACCACAAGTCCACAAAGTCCGGTTAAAAGGAACTTGATCTTAGAAACCGATAAGGCACAAGGACAATGTTCTCCAAATTACTGCAGGTTCCATACAGGAAAACAATTGGAATAATTTTTGGTGTCAGATGTTGGATGGTGGGTCATGGCATGGCAAGTTGAAAGGAGCTTAATCTCTGAGTGCTAAACCCCAGGAATAAGTAAAGCACAAGGACAGTGTAGTCCAAATTACTGAGGCTTCCATATTAAACAATTGAACAATTTTTGGTGTAAGAAGATGGATGATGGGCCATGGCAAGGCAAGTTGAAAGAAACTTGATCCTTGACCGTTAGAACACAGAGCTAGGTAGGGCACAAGTATTGTTCAAATTACTGAGGGTTCCATACTGGTAAAAAAAAATACATAGACCTCATTGATAAATGAGAGTGTAGGACAGGGTAGTCCAGAAGTTGAATGGTTTACCGTTGCATGACCCGTGACGGGTAACTCCAAACCAGTAATCCACATTTGCAAAGAGAAACATTACATGACACTTTATTAGTAAGAGAAGTTGATTAATCATGGAATTCCCACTTGACGCTTGGGACAGGTGACCTCTTATGGGTAATCACTAGAGATGGGTGGGAGACTAGACGAGGATGACTCCACTGGTACCACCGGATTTAAATCTGGGTTGACTTCTTCAATGTTGGTGAAAAATTGTGACAGAAATGGGATGTCATTTTTGTAGTTGTAAGGTAATATGTGGCATACCCTGGTGGAAGGAGAGAGTTAACTTCAAGTGATAGACCTTGGGGATGGGTAAGGCACAAGGATGATTGGACTGGGGTTGTGTAGGACAGTGTTTTTCAACCTTTTCTGAGCCAAGGCACATTTTTTTCATTGAAAAAATCCCAAGGCACACCGCGAGCAGAAAACATGAAAAAATGAAACTCGACAGCCGATATTGACAATAAAAAGTCGTTCTCGCAATTGTTGGATATGAATTCAAACCATAACAAACCATGCATCACTATAGCTCTTGTCTCAAAGTAGGTGTACTGTCACGACCTGTCACATCATGCTGTGACTTATTTTGAGTTTTTTGCTGTTTTCCTGTGTGTAGTGTTTTAGTTCTTGTCTTGCGCTGCTATTTTGTTGTTGATTGTCATGTCATGTATGGATGTGCTTTGTGGAGGCCGTCTGCTGCTCCACATGCTGTAAGTCTTTGCTGTCGTCCAGCATTCTGTTTTTGTTTACTTTGCAGCCAGTTCAGTTTTAGTTTCGTTTTGCATAGCCATCCTTAAGCTTCAATGCCTTTTCTAAGGGGCACTCCCCTTTTGTTTATTTTTGGTTTAAGCATTAGATACCTTTTTACCTGCACGCTGCCTCCCGCATATTGTGATCGCGACAAACCGTGTTCCCGACATCTACAAAGCAATTAGCTACCTGCTGATATGCCGAGCTCTAGAAAGTACAGACACTCAACAACGGCACATTATTTGCGGATTATAATTAGTGGTTTGCATAAAATATTTTTTACCCAATTAGGTGAAATTACATAATGTCCCACAGCACACCAAACAATATCTCACGGTACACTAGTGTGCCGCGGCACAGTGGTTGAAAAACACTGGTGTAGGACATTGTATTGGATATTATTGTGCACATGTACCTAATGCTGTGGTCAGTGAGTGTCCGTTAAATACATTTTAACTGCAAATTAAGTGTGGCACATCTCTCTTCTTATTTTAGTGTTTCAAGCATGGTTTTGGTTCTTCTCTACTAAGTTACGGTTCACTACTCTTCTGGTGTTCAGACCTGTACATGGAGGTAATGTGATATGAAACACTAGTAAAAGTACTTTTATTGCTCCCAACATGACTTTAGGGTGTGTGCCACATTGAAATGAAAAACAATAAGTGTAAGGCTCACCTTATAAACAAAAGATTGGACATGCAGTTTATGATGCATATGCACAAGTTGAGTAGAGCACCTTGCGTTTGAAGGTCTGTCTGCGGGGGGGCGGGAGACGAGGGGTTATTTTGGCGATGGAGATTAAGGCAGGGGCTTTTTGTCATTTGTGCGAGACAAGCCATTCATCCATCCAGTTCACAGCCAAAAAAAGGCTGGTCCCAGAAATTAGCAGTTTCAGCTCAGCAGCAAAGTCGCCGGGCTGTGAAGGCAGAGAGAAATTGACTAATTAGCAATGCGCACTAAAACTTGACGGTTTCTCTCCATAACAGCGAGGGGTGGAAAAAAAACCAAGAGACTCGCCTTTTTTTCTCCCCCCTTTTCCCTCTTTCCTTTCTTCCATAGATGTTTGAAATCGCAGTCATTTACGCTCGACAGTTTTTACAATAGCCTTGAGCCATAATTTTGCGAGTCTCTCCAGCATCCATACCCCTGCATGGTCTCTCTCCACCGGCCATGCACGACCGTTTCTCTCCCCAACCGTGGATTTCCTATTACTCTCGTTACGACTCACTGAGCCCCAGGCCCAAGGATAATGATGTGTTGTTTCTTGGTAGCATAATTTGTCACACGTATATTTCTTCTTCTTCTTCTCCTCTTGCAGAAAGCACGGCTCCCCTCTCACACAGTCGCACACTTCTGGTTAATTCCGAGGAAACAAATGATCAACAAATAACCACAACCTAATTTGGACTTTTTGGGGGAATCGCTTTTTTTCTTTTAAAAGAGGAAGAACAAAAGAAGGGGGATCTTACACACTGGAAACCCCCCCGAAGATTACTTTCTTTTTCTGAGTGTGTGCGTGTGAGTGTGCGTCAGGTAAGTTGTGGCTGCTCTCATCATTTAGTTGTCACACTGGCGGCGTGCGTAAGTTTACGCACGCACAAATGGCGTTTTGTCGTGACGTGTCCGCAAACAAAAGACTCGAAGATAGCCGGGAACTTTTACCTCTTTTTTTATTATTTCCCCGACTTTGTTTTCGACGAAATAATTGCCTTTTTTTCTCCTCCACTGCGCCGTGTGCTCGTTTCATAGCCTGGCTGTGCAGCTGCAGGAGAGGAGATAGGATGCCAGGTCCATTCTCTCCCTAGCGGGCATTTCTCCGTTCTGTATCCGCCGAGTGGAGCACCGTTGCCGGGTAGAGCTCCACAGCATCTCCGTCGTCTTTCTTTGGCTCACCTGCGCCCCCTAAATCACAGCGTCTGTTAAAATCTACTAAAAATGAATAGGAGTGTTGCACGATGGGGACTACTGCGTTGTTTTTGGTTCTTGCTTCATGACTGTAAATTGAAGATGACCTAATCCCGCATGGGATGTAAATTCTCCGGCATCTTGGATCAGTAACTTATCCAACTGATTGCTGTTGTTTTTTGATAGACTGAGGCTGCATGTGTTGGGCAACTTGCTGCTCTGAGGTAAATGGCTTGCATGGTTTATCTGTTGCCCAGGTGGCGTCCACAGTCAGGAAGTCATGTCCAGATCGGGTGATCGAACGTCGACCTTTGACCCAACACACAGTGACACGCTGCTGCACGGGCTCAACCTCCTGTGGAGGAAGCAGCTTTTCTGCGATGTGACTCTCACCGCCCAAGGACAGCACTTCCACTGCCACAAAGCGGTGCTAGCGTCCTGCTCCCAGTATTTCAGATCGCTCTTCTCCTCGCATAATGCCATCAACAACGAGGTCGGGAAAGGAGACCAGGGCAGCAGCGGCACCCCTTCGTCCTCGCCTGATGACAAGCTGGTGGCCCCGAGCGCCAGGCCCATCAATAACCTGGTCCTGCAGGGCTGCTCCTCCATTGGACTAAGACTAGTGCTGGAGTACCTCTACACTGCCAACGTGACTCTTTCCCTGGACACAGTGGAAGAGGTGCTGTCGGTCAGCAAGATTCTCAACATCCCCCAGATCACCAAACTCAGCGTGCAGTTCCTCAACGACCAGATATCGGTGCAGAACTACAAGCAGATCTGCAAGATTGCTGCCCTCCACGGGCTGGACGAGACCAAGAAGCTGGCCAACAAGTACCTGGTGGAGGACGTGCTGCTGCTTAATTTTGAGGAGATGTGCGGCATGTTGGACGCTCTGCCGCCCCCAGTGGAGTCGGAGCTGGCTCTCTTCCAGATGTCGGTGCTCTGGCTGGAGCATGACCGAGAGACCCGCATGCACTACGCGCCGGACCTCATGAAGAGGCTGCGCTTTGCCCTCATCCCGGCACCGGAGCTGGTGGAGAGGGTGCAGTCGGTAGACTTCATGAGGAGTGATCCCATCTGCCAGAAGCTGCTAATGGACGCCATGAACTACCACCTGATGCCCTTCAGGCAGCACTGCAGGCAGACCACAGCCAGCAGGTAAGACAAATAACATGAGCTACGACCAACTATCAACACACTGTTCCCAAGTTTTGTCAAGAGGTGTCAAGCATTTGAGTGGTCAGTTGAAAACAAGTGGCCAAAAGAAGTTGAGGTGCTCTCTTTTAAAGTATCTTCAAAAATATAATCTTCATACACTTACACATCTGCATAACTTCTATTTTTCATTCTAAACAAGATGCATCATACTGAAAATAGTTTATACATTTGATTTGGTGGCACTTTCTTACTTGTTACACTGCAAGTAAGAGGTAATACAAGTTTTTTACTCACACAGTGAGTCATACTTAGCATACCACTCTCTTTAGGTATAGCTAAAACTAGTCACATATTGTTAGGAAGTTAATTAATTGGCAGTGATGTCATCATTCCCCTCACACTCATAAGCATAGGTGTGGCTCAATTTAAATCCCAAGCATTTCAAAATCTATATTCAAATTACCCCTGTAACATATTTATGTTTGCATGTGAGTCTAAATGAACAAGGAATCCTGGAATCCTCATAATTAGTTTCACATGCCACTGTTTCTCCCCTCTCAATTAATCACCATTATCTATGTCTAGGGGCTCATTTGCATACAAATAATCCCAAAAAGACTTCCAAGTGGACCAGTAGCAAAGAGATATAATGAGAAAGAGATGCCAGTGATGTAGCCATGCATAAAAAAGAATAGTAAGAAAAAATAAATAGGGTGAATGTAATCTAATATGTTTACGGCACATTATGATTAACTGGTAGATTTGCGTTAGAAGCCATTAGGATCCAGACAATAGTATAGGTGTGCCACCTCCAATTATACATCGTATGCAAACTCCTAGAAACGACTAGTAAACGTCACATGAATCATGACAGCCAATGTGCTGGAGACATTGTATGGGCAGGGTTATGTAGTCAATTGCCTTTTAGCCTCCAGCATAGCACCCTGCAGGACAATCCATGCTTCACAGCTAATTAGAACTAAACGTTTTAAGAGTGTAATAACCATTTGATAACACATCACGATAAGTGTGCCTTTTGTTAATTGTAATAAATGTCTTTAACTCGAGTAAAAATATACTGATAAAGGAGCTTCCCAGTGTGGGTGTAGGGAACAAGTTTTTCATTGATCTTTTTCAGCTGTTTGCTAACACACATTGTTGTCATTACAGAATCCGTTCCAACAGGAGAATGTTGTTACTGGTGGGTGGTTTGCCTCCTGGACCTGATCGCCTGCCCAGCAATTTGGTCCAGTACTATGATGATGAAAAAAAGACATGGAAGATTCTCACAAGTGAGTTTCTAAAGTCTTTGGATTTTATTTTTCGTCTGACTTAGAGAATCTTCTGCTTAGTGGCTTTTTATGATGGAGAATGCTCGTTCCTATGGATGACTTTAACACGGGTTAATTTGAGCGAAGGAGTTCCCTAAATCCTTCAGGTAATAATATATCACTATCACTTTTTAATATAAGTTTCTAATCAGAGCGTGACTACATGGCACTGCGGCGCTTCACGCCCGGTTCCCCTTGTTTTTGCTGAAATATGCTGTCGAGATGCATGATAAGATTCACTTGAACCTAATGCTCCACTGTGGCAGAGATTGAACGCAGGGCTGTGTGATATCTTTACCGAGTAGCTTTTAAATTTGTCCTGATTATTCACTCACAGTGATCGATACTGGCTAGATTGCTCTAATCATTTATTAAAACACGGAGTGAACTTGGTTGCTGGCATTTTGGCTGTGAACTAAATATTGGGTTTTGAGACAAAAAATGCTGAATAGGTAAATAAAAAATGTAGTTTAATAAATAGATAATATCAATAAAGGTTTATCATTTTTAGAATGAGTGTAGTATTATGACACATTCAAAGGTAAAACACAATTTTGCAATATTTTTTGCTCCTGCGGCCCCAGCCCCCACAGGTTTAAAGTCTACCCCCTATGTGTCAAAGTCAAGGCACGCAGGCCGGATCTGGCCCGCGAACGAATGATCTATGGCCCCGGGATGATTTTTGATTAGTATTAGAACCGGTCCGCAGGCCACAGCCGCCTGCTGCTGCTTTGCACGCACCAATACTCCATCAGTGTTGGTGCTAGGAATTTTAAAAATGGGGTCCCAGAGGGACCCCATCAAGTCAGAAAAATGGGGTCCCACAGTAAATTTTTAGGGTCCCACTTTTTTGTAACAGCTTTGAAAACAATTGATAAATGTATGCATTATCCTGTTGTATCTCACATTCTATATTGTGTTTTGGAAAAAGGTTGTCATAAACGTTACTTAATTCATTAAAAAAAATGATACAAAAGAAAATACATTTTTATGCATATGTAAATGTACTCAGTTATAAACATTCATTCACTTTCTTCTTCCTTCATGGATCTAAACTTAACCGCTGGCGGTATTTTTTTCTATATTTTTATTGTAATATTTACTTTACCGCTGCCGGTATTTTTTTCTATATTTTTATTGTAATATTTTCAGAATGTGTTTGTTCTATTTTTGGCCAAAATAAGACAAAGAAAACAATCTGAAGTTGTCTTTATTTTTTTGGTTTTAATGTCATGATTTTAATAGTCCAGCCCGCGTGTGCACAGATTTTCCTACATGCGGCCCCTGAACTATAATTAGTTTGACACCCCTGCCGGTTCTTTACTTTGAAGCAACTTTGGTAAATGATGAGGTCACATCTTGAAATAAAGTCATAATAGGCCATACAGATTATTAAAGGGGACCTACTAGTGGTTAGAGTGTCCGCCCTGAGATCGGTAGGTTGTGAGTTCAAACCCTGGCCGAGTCAGACCAAAGACTATAAAAATGGGACCCATTACCTCCCTGCTTGGCACTCAGCATCAAGGGTTGGAATTGGGGGTTAAATCACCAAAAATGTTTCCCGGGCGCGGCCACTGCTGCTGCCCACTGCTCCCCTCACCTCCCAGTGGGTGATCAAGGGTGATGGGTCAAATGCAGAGAATAATTTCGCCACATCTCGTGTGTGTGTGACAATCATTGGTACTTTAACTTTAACTTAACTATTATGATTTTAAAATATACATTTAAAACACTTCCATGTAGTCTAGAAGATATGTATTGTATTTGCTTTGGTCTAAATGTTGCGTAAATTTTGTTCCGTAGTCACTTTTATAACCCATTTTCTGAGTAAGATGTTAAAATCTGGAGGCGTTTCCTGATTGCAAATTAAACCACACCACACCCTTTCAAAAAGTATTGTAATTTGTCTTTATAAAATGTACATTGTTTGAATATATATCTTGAAGTCATCACCGCTGTTTTTTTTCCAGACAAGGTTGAAAATAAACTTCATAAACATTATATAGATTCACCCGGTCACATCATTAGGTCCACCTGCACATGCAGGCCCGGCCCTAACCAATCTGGCGCCCTAGGCAAGATTTTAGGTGGCGCCCCCCCACATCGGCAGTGAAGTGTATATACTCACAAGAAACCGAATAGCTTTGTCTTTGACCTTTTTTTTACTTAAATAAAGCAAATTAACAATCAGAATAGTTAACAAGATAAAAAAAAATATGAATAAATAAGTGAATGCAAAAAATAAAAAATGAATATATGAAATACAATATTTTTTACATACATATTGCTTAATTAACATTAATGATGTGCACTTTAACAACTAGGCTTACAACTATACCTAATATATAAAGGGGTGGACAAGTGACTATTACCTGCATGGCAAACATTAGCTAACCAGAAGGCAATAACAATGTAAACAAAAAACACCTGCTTAAAAGATCTAATACAAATGTCCCTGAGGAATGTAAGGCGGGAGTACTGTAATTACCTAACGTTACATTATTATTTTCCATGACAATTTAGCCCCCTCCACAATATTAACCCGACGTTAAAACAGAACTAGCTATTTATTGATTAGAAATTGCCGAATCATGTAACATTAGCTTAATGCTAAAAAGCCAGCTACTATCACATTCTGTAACAGACAAATAATTTCATGTAGGCTAACGTTACCTACCTGCTATCTCTGTCTTTTCTCGTTTCTTCTCCTCTTCTTTTCTCTTTTTTCTTCCCTGGGCACCTGACAGTTTTGGCCGTTTTGACATCTTGTGTTGATTTTTTGATGTGGTGACATCCAAAAAGAGTCATGATACGGGAAGGGAGGGGGCGCACCGTGCGGGAGGAAGGGGGGGGGGGGGGGGGGCGTAATGTTGTAACAAATAATATTTCTATTAAATAGTCTTTACTTTACATTTTAATTAACGTGGGATTATTTTTTGTATTTAGAAATAATAGTACCAACTTTTTTTTTCTTTTTTTTTTTTTCTCCAACATTTGTGGCACTGGCGTGGCGCCCCCTGATGGACGGCGCCCTTAGCATTTGCCAATACGGCCTATGCCACGGGCCGGCCCTGTGCACATGCACCGATTGATTCAGAGCTGCATTAAAAAGCTGCTTTTGGCAGCATTTACAGTATGTTGCTGAATGTTGCATGTCGGTGTTATTATGCGCATGCCAAGATTAAATGAAAGTAATACTTTATTCTTCCTTTTTTTGTTTTTTTATAGCCTGAAGGCTGATAGCTTGACCTAATGTCTAAATGAAAACATCCACCTCACTGCGAACTCACAACGTAACCAGACTACAAAACCCTGCGAACAGAGGCATCCAAAACTGCCTGCAAGCTCACGCCAAAATGCATGAATCTTATGATTTGATACTTTGGCATTGTTTAACACGAGTATCCAACATTGTAACAACATTTATAAGTCAGAAAAGACCAAATTCATCATAGGTCCCCTTTAAATAAACTACTTAGTTGCAACCAGCAGAGGCACTGTTGATTCACTTAAAGCAGTGATTATTAACTGGTTGGTGACAACCCACTGCAGGGTCACAGTAACATTCGCCAACGAGTCAAGCATTTTTAGCGTATCTTTTAAGTGAACGATGATAACTTTTATGAGCCATTCCTACTCGTGCATATCAATTAGTAATGTAATGATATAACAAATTTATATCACGGTTATTATGACCAAAATGATGACGGTTATCATTATTGTTGTGGTACTGTTAAATGTGCTGAAAAAGTACTTACAGTATATACACACTGAAATCTTTTGACCAAGTTATTATTTTTAAATACTTAAAATAAATAGACTGTTAGAAAGCCCACTATTTTGTATATTTTGTGTTTTTTATGCTTCATTATTATTGTTTTAGTCTTAGTATTTTATCTGTTTAAAGCAGGGGTGGGCAATTAATTTTTACTGGGGGCCGCATGAGGAACCTGAGCACTGCTGGAGGGCCACACCAACAATATTTCAATTAAATCTTGCTCAAATTATTTTTGATATACCGTAAGATAAATAATAATAATAATAATAATTTCATTTAACCTAACTTAACGTTATACAAAAGCAGATTGCTTTTGATGGTTTTATTTTTAACAATGTCTTACACAACACTTCCTGATGTATAATACAATGCAAAAATGTCAATTTCTGTCACTTTATCCTGCATCCTCTTTAAAAGTCCAACATTTTCCCCCGTCAGATTTGGACAACCATCTGTTGTCACACCTGCCAGCTTGTCCCATTTCAGTCCTAACATATCCAAACACGCATTTACTTATGTGAACAAGTAATTACCTGTGGTTGTCTCTTTAATTGACTGCATGGCTGCCAGCTCCTACGTGATTTGAAAGTCTGCAGTTATCCCACGTAAGAAGATGAGCAGCTGGGCGGTGTTACGTACATCGCAGCTCTCATCCAAAGCCAGCGAAAAACAGTCAAAGTCGGCCGTTCTGTTCTTCAGCTGAAGCTCCAAGTTTCCAGCGATGGTCTCAACCCGCCTAGTTACAGTGTGTCGGGAGAGTGACACGTTCTCAAATGCGGCCCTCTTCTCCGGACATATCAGCGCAACAGAGTCCAATAAGCACTCCTTAATAAACTCTCCGTCAGAAAACGCCTTACTTTTTCTAGGGATTTTGTGAGAAATGACGAAACTTGTCCTGATGGCTGCATCTCTGTGGGTGTGAAATTTGGCAAAAAGTCCTTGTTGGGTTTGCAGTTTTACCATCAACGCATCAGCCTCTCTTGCGCGCGCTTCATCAGACAGATTCCGGTATTTTTCCTCGTGCTTTGTCGTATAGTGGCGATTCAAATTATATTCTTTAAACACAGCAACCTGTGTACCACAAATTAAGCACACGGCTTTATCTTTAATTTCTGTAAAGAAATACTTGGCAGTCCATGTCTTGTTGAAAACACGGCATTCGTCATCAACTTTTCTGTTTTTGGCGTCTCGGGGATAACCGGGCATCACTTGTGCACCTTCACTCACAGGTTACACACGGACATACGCCCATCAATAACACTTTTCAAAATAAAAGCCGCACAGTTGTATTGCACGCACGACATAGATGTTTTTTTTAATGTATTTTGTAATTTGTGATTGCCGCATACGTCCACAAGGAAGTAATACAAATAACGCTTTTCAAAACAAAAGCAGCACTGTTGTATTGCACACTCGACATACTGTAGATACTTTTTTAAATTAATTTTTGTAGTTTATAATTGGCCTCAAAATTCTGTGTATTGTGTGTAAACATATATATAAACTCTGATGTCTTTGTTAGCTCACATTTTTGTCGTATAGTCTGCCACTTTCCTCCCTTCACTTGCCATCCTTGACCTTTCAAGGCTCACCTCTATATTACATATTGTTCTCATATTCCAAAGGTCACTCTTGAGATAATGGGAGACCATATTTTCCTATTCAATTCTATTGAGTTTGTATGTGTTGTTGTTGTTGTTGAAGACATTTTTCAGCATTAGCTATGATTTCTAGGCCAGTTTTCGAGATTCATGCAGCAAATTTTGTGTTGTTTTTTTCTTTCGGTTTTAGTCTGTTAAAGTACCCACTAATCAGAATTTGTCCTGGTAGTCGCCGAGTTTTTTTTTTTTACTTTGCCACAATTTATCTGGGTGCATGCTACAGCCATGCACACATAGACACACATCAGGTTGAAACTCGCCAGTGTCATTTGTTCATTACCCTCGCCCTCATGGGTACGGCAACAAGCAAAAAGGTCAGTGGGGATTTCCATCACTCCCAACTTAAAAAGTTAACACTCAAATGGTCCGTGGCCTTGTGGAAGGACAAAACTGCACAATCATCCCCTGAGCACATCAGTGAGCATCTGATGTAGCCTCCACACAATGGATGTGAAAGAGGAGATTATTAACATTCAATCATAACTTTGCAATGAGGCGAAACCTGAGAGGGACAGCCTTTGATTAAGACATTCATCAAGATAATTTGGGAAGATTCTGATCTTCTGTCTTGTTGTGTCACACAGAGCCACTAGCCGTTGATCCTAGTGCAAAGTTTGCCACCTAGCGTACTCACAGCAGCGTGAATGAATGCCAGACAAAGGCGGGTCTGATATTAGCAGCCCCCAATCAAACTGTACAATATGGCTGCTTGAATATGAGGAGACTCCATCCAAGTGTGGAAGCTGCTACGATGGCGGAAAAAGACACAAGAGGCAGAGCTGCAGCAGCCTTGGTGCATTAGCCATGTAGTCATTCAAGCGTCCCCTTGCCTCTATGCAGAGGTTTCTGACTCCCTCTAGTGAGCCCTTGAGCTCAGTGTAGACTGCAGCCATGGCGTTTATGTCGAAGACAATGCTGCCCATCATTCTGAGGATCTAAAAGCAGAAGGGCACGAGCGGGTAGATTAAATCCATTCAATAAGGTCCAACATGAGGACGAGGTAAAAGTAAATGGCATGTTTTATGTCTTTCAGGATTGTAATCAGAGCTTTGATGTCTCAGCTGCTACTTATTCCGCTGCTCGCCTGTGTCCGAGACACCTGTAGAGGCAGGGCAAACGTGCCACATCGTCCTACCAGAGTGCTCACTCCCACTGTGTTGTAGTCTCGCCGACACAGAGCTACGAGCCCCTCTTCCCCCCCCCCCTACGAGTACAAGATGATTTCAAGTCACTCGACATCAAATAAAAAGTCGCCCATCCGTGGCCTATATACTGCTGACTGAACGGTAATGTAAATAGCATGTAAGGGGAGTTTGGCAGTCATATGGCACTTGTCTTTGAGGTGCACTGGAGGCAGGCAACCTAATCCCCACGTTCCAGATAAAGCCGTGTTTAGTGTATATGGTATTAGCTCCTTTCTGCCCCCCCCTCCTCGCTTGTCAAGGAGCGGCACATGTCAGACGGGCCGAGTGAGATTGCAGCGCGAGGCCGATTGGAAAGAAATGAGATTCAAGGCTGTCTAATTCTGCAGCAACTGTGATCCATCAGGCGGTGGAAAGGCGACAGTGGAAATGACTGATGGAGACAGACAGGTGGGCCTTAACATTCCACTGATTTGTGCTCCACAAGACCCCCCTCACCCCACCGCGGGCGCCTGAGATTTATTGAGTGAACACGATCATGTTCATTACGACTGTCACCCAAGACCATTTCTCTACATCTCAATGGGGGTCACTGCAAAAAAAAGATGATGGAGAACAGGAAGGGGAGAGCAAAAGCAGGTGACCCCGCCGAAAAAAAGTCATTTCTTATGATAACAAGGTTAACCAAGACTCATTTCCCATATTGTACTATTCCGGGAAGAGTCTGGAGTCTCCTCGTGAGGAGTTTATTTTTTTGTGGACCACTTCCACTTATTCAAGAATAGTTATTTAAGGTTGTTCAGTTCCCACCTATTGTAAGAGTCACATTATTCACTAATTATTTTCCTTTGTGTCCCACTCAGTAATGCCTTATAACAGTGCCCATCACTGCGTTGTGGAGGTGGAAAACTTCCTGTTGCTCCTAGGAGGAGAGGATCAGTGGAACCCCAACGGTAAAGTGATTCCCTTCATTCTCCTACATTTGATACTGTAGCCTTGTTCAATGCTATATTGTAGTAGTTTTAAAACTCAACTGCAAGCCAGATGAGCACTGAGTGGACAAGCAACACCCTCAGTCACACTTGTCATTATTTGTCACTGAGAAGTAACAGCAAAGTCTTTGATGTGTCAAGTTGCCTGGAGGCTTTTTTGTACAATCAAGTTGGAAAGAGAGACAGCAAGAAGCTGATTCAGTGACATTATGGCTAATGGCATTTATTATAGGATCACAGGATATAGGATGGTGTTTTGTCCTACAGTATAATTTATGTTTTACATTTTGTAAATACATTTTTTCCTTGTACTTTTAGGAAAACACAGCACTCATTTTGTAAGTCGCTATGATCCCAGATTCAACAGTTGGATACAACTTCCGCCTATGCAGGAGAGGTAAGGCCTTTATTCTCACATGTATGGTGTTTTATTAAATGGCATCAACTTTATTTTACAGCCAAGTACAATCACATGACACTTTCCTTCTCCTCAGGCGAGCCAGCTTTTTTGCCTGCCGTCTGGAAAAACACATCTATGTGATCGGCGGTCGGAACGAGACTGGCTACCTCTCCAGCGTGGAGTCGTACAACCTGGAGACCAATGAGTGGAACTATGTGTCGTCTCTGCCACAGCCTCTGGCTGCCCACGCTGGAGCGGTACATAACGGAAAAATCTACATATCAGGTTAGCAGACATCCCGCCCCACATTTAGTTAGTTAAGTTAGTAACTTTCGACACATTCACTTTAAGTTGTGTCAATAAAAATGTGCCTATTTAAATTATGGTGGTAGTTTGCAGAGTGCAATTTTCCCCACAGTACTGCCATCTATTTGTGGCGGTGGGTTACAGGATTGCTGGGTGTCAAAATGGCATAATCTAATTTGCATAATTGCCTATCAAGGCTATACGGTGCGACACATTTAGTCGCATTTGCGACTAAACATAGTGTGCTACAAGAAAAAATTAAAAAGTAACTCTCGTGCGAATATAGATTTAAACCCTTTTATTCTTATTTTGCTCCTAAAATAGAACCATTATAAGTGGATCAAATAAGGACGATTTGGGTAAAAGAAACATTATTGTCAACAGAACATACAGACACCATAGCAAACCTCAGCGCAGATGTGATCACGTGTACACAACCATGCTATCTAAACTGCTGCCAAAACAATTAACCAGTCACAGAGGATTTAATTTCAACAACAAAAAATATTGACTTGATATTAAATTAACCCATATTTCCTCTGCTCGATGTTGAGCTCATTCATGTCAATAGTGTTTTAACTTTAAAGAGGAACTGCATTTTTGACAAGAAGATATGAAAGACAAGAAGATAAAAGTTAGTTTTTTTTCTCCGCTTTCTAACATGTAAAAATAGGCTTGTTCTACGTGGTTAGCAATGCAACTAATGGGAGCAATTGGTTCTGCCTCCGAATCACTTTAAAAATGCATTCAACAGTACTTAATTTACGTTCCGTAACCAGTATAATAACCAAGCTGTAGCGACATTGTTATTGTAAGAGCGTAGTAACACATCGCCATGCTACTGTATTAGCCCTAAAAGCTATCTACGGAAAGAGATAAGCTAGCCTCTACAACAACACGAAACGTGTTTCAGTTTGTAATGCAGAACACTGTGTTACGACACCAATCTGAACTGACTAAAAAACATGAGCAATCATATTACAGTATCTGTAAAGTATTAGCCAACATTTCATGTTTTGTTTGTACACAGCTGAGCTTGCTAGACAGCGTATGAACTGTAGTTGTAGTAACACTCATGACGTGCTACGTGTATCATGATCGATATTAAACTGACTCTTTCGATGAACTGTCGTTCGTCTGGTCCAGCTGGTCGGGGACATTTCTTGCTGATTTTGGGCAAGCAATACATTTATGTCGAAATAGCTTGGCTCCAAGTTCCATGTTTATAGGGTCAAATTTGGTTTAACCCCACTCTCCCGGCTTCTGTCTGCTCCAACGTCTCACCCTCTTCTTTGTGCTTGCTTCTATAAGAAGCAGTATATTTAGCTTCAAAGAGATAAGGTTGTGAATCCTCATTTGTCCAAAAATAGTCATCTTTGTTGTCTGTTACTCAGTCTGCCATGATTAGAACACACATGCGTGTTTGATTCCGGAAGTACACACATTTGCTGCCAGGAAATGTTGCTGCTATGGAAACAGAAATCAATGTGCGGAAGAAATCAGTCCCGGAAATGATTAAAATAATCAAAATACGGTAAATATTGAACATATTACATATTGTGATGAACGTCTGTTACTACATTATATATAGAATTGCACTGTGTACAAAACCCAAAACCAGTGAAGTTGGCACGCTGTGTAAATAGTAAATAAAAACAGAATACAATGATTTGTAAATCCTTTTCAACTTATATTCAATTGAATAGACTGCAAAGACAAGATATTTAGCGTTCGAACTAAGAAACGTAATTTTTTTTTTGTGCTAATAATCATTAACTTAGAATTTAATGGCAGCAACACATTGCAAACAAGTTGGCACAGGGGCATTTTTACCACTGTGTTACATGGCCTTTCCTTTTAACAACACTAAAGTAAATGGTTAGGAACTGAGGAGACCAATTTTTGAAGCTTTTCAGGTGCAATTATTTTCCATTCTTGCTAGATGTACAGCTTAAGTTGTTCAACAGTCCAGGGTCTCCATTGTGGTATTTTAGGCTTCATATTGCGCCACACATTTTCAACGGGAGACACGTGGCTTGGCATTGTCTTGCTGAAATAAGTAGGGGCATCCATAATAACGTTGCTTGGATTGCAACATATGTTGCTCCAAAAGCTGTATGTACCTTTCAGCATTACTGGTGGCTTCACAGATGTGTAAGTCATCCATGCCTTGGGCACTAATACACCCCCATACCATCACAGATGCTGGCTTTTGAACTTTGCGCCTATAACAATCCGCATGGGTCTTTTCCTCTTTGTTCTAGAGGACACGACATCCACAGTTTCCAAAAACAATTTGAAATGTGGAATCGTCAGACCACAGAACACTTTTACACTTTGCATCAGTCCATCTTGGATGAGCTCGGGCCCAGCAAAGCCGGCGGCATTTCTGGGTGTTGTTGATAAATGGCTTTCGCTTTGCATAGTAGAGTTTTAACTTGCACTTACAGATGTAGCGACAAATTGTAGTTACTGACAGTGGTTTTCCGAAGTGTTCCTGAGCCCATGTGCTGATATACCTTACACATTGATGTTGCTTTTTGATGCAGTACCGCCTGAGGGATCGAAGGTCACAGGCATTCAATGTTGGTTTTCAGCCTTGCTGCTTATGTGCAATGATTTCATTTTCATTTCATTTCATTTTTTATTTATCTCCTTCATTGATGTGCATCTTTGATCGATAGACAATTATACCTCAGTTATTCAATTTTCCATTTACACACCAATGCCTGAGAAGGAGCAGGATGAAGAAAAATCTTATATTTTCCTGCCTCCAGATTCTCTGAACCTTTTGATGATATTACGGACCGTAGATGGTGAAATCCCTAAATTTCTTGCAATAGCTGGTTGAGAAATGTTGTTCTTAAACAATTTGCTCACGCATTTGTTCACAAAGTGGTGACCCTCGCTCCATCCTTGTCTGTGAATGACTGAGCATTTCATGGAAGCTGCTTTTATACCCAGTCATGGCACCCACCTGTTCACATTTAGCATATTCACCTGTGGGATTTTCCAAATAAGTGTTTGATGAGCATTCCTCAACTTTCTCAGTTGTTTATGCCACTTGTGCCAGCTTTTTTTAAACATGTTGCAGGCATCAAATTCCAAATAAGCTAATATTTGCAAAAAATAACAACGTTTTCCAGTTCCAACGTTAAGTGTCTTGTCTTTGCAGTCTATTCAATTGAATATAGGTTGAAAAGGATTTGTAAATCATTGTATTCTGTTTTTATTCACGAGTTATTAACGTGCCAAACTCACTGGTTTTAGGTTTTGTACATAAAACGTTGCTGGAGGGTTTTGGAGTTGTGTTAGAGGGCTTTGAAGGCTACAACAATGACTCCCATTAGCCGCATCCTTCAAGTGTTTTTCAACATATTTAAAATCTTAAATAAAAAAATAAAAAAAAGACATCAAAAACATGCACCTGGGGAAAAGTTGATTGGCAACACTAAAATTGGCCTTAGTGTGTGAATATGAGTGTGAATGTTGTCTGTCTATCTGTGTTAGCCCTGCCTTCCGCCCGAATGCAGCTGAGATAGGCTCCAGCACCCCCGGCGACCCTGAAAGTGACAAGCGGTAGTAAATGGATGGCTGTCTGTTCTTGTCTCTCATAATGATTGTGAACACTGGGTAACATTCCAAAAAGAGTGCAGTTCCCCTTTAAATGGACATGCTGTAATGAAATAAGCAAACATAGTCTATTGGCGGGGGTGAAACATACTTTTTCCAACGACTGATACAAATTACCATTTGTGGGTCCTACGTTGAAAACCTACCAACATCAATGCTCATTCTGGCATGTGTCCAAGCACCATTATGGTCAGTGTTATCATTACATGTGATGTGATACCAATCATGTTATGTGACTGATATGTGTAGCTCTGTACATGGCATGACATTGTATGACTTGACTATAAAAAGCTGTGGGATAGAGATTGTTACGATCTGGTAGGCCAGACGATTCTTTGTTTTAGTTTGTGGGTGTTTTTCCTGTGTTTTTGGCTTCACTTCCTGTTTTACGCTCTTATTATGGTTCCACTTCCGGTTTTGTTTGCATTCTGTTTGCCCTAGCTTTACTCTCTTTCTGAGTGCTTTCCTACTCACCTGCAGCTTGTTTGCGTTGATTGTCTCACCTGGTGTAGAAGGGCTATTTAAGCAAGTCTCTTTTCCTTGTTGGGTGTGGGATCATTACAAATGTTTGGTCTCTTGGTGTTCAAATGAACTTTCATGGTTTGTGGCATTTTTGACTTCTTGTTTTCATTTCTTTCTTGTTATTTAGTTATTTTTCATGCACCGTTTCCCTGAGCTTGCTTTGTGCATATACCTGTTGGACTCTACCTTAGATTTTTGGTCCTTTTGATATTTGACCTTTTGATCCTCTGCTACAAAGATCATTCCTAACAGAATGATCCCATCTACAAATAGCGGTTTGATAAATACCCACCTGGCATCAGTGTATGGGGCTTGAGCTATCACTCAGTGCAGCCTTGGCTCAAAACTTTCTCATGTTCATTATGGAACACCGCCGGCGCCAAAAGCGCGCAGGGGGAAGCGCACACCACGCCGCAAGCAGCAGACACGGAAGGAGGCTCATGCACATGTTGCGCCCAGTTTGGACATTTTTTCTTTGACTGGAACAGCCAGTCAACCACAGTGGGCCTTGGCTCAAGCTCCTCCCACCTCACCCGCGCTACAGTTTTCCGGAACCCCTGCTTTTCCTGTTCTGGTTCTAGCACCCAGATTCTCCAAGTCTCGGCCCCCGCCAACTCCGGCTACTCGGCTTCCCAAGACCCACCCACTCTTGGCTTCTGTCCTTGCTAAGGTTGCGGGTCTACATCTCCTCCCTCCAGCTCCATAGTCTGATATTCAGCTCCACTTCTTGGTCCAGCACTGCAATCTACCGAGGACTTTCCAGAGAAATACAGTGCGGCGTGGATGGGTGAGTGGTACCGGAAGGTGTTGATTGAGCTGGAAATGGAGGATCAGCTTAGTGTGATGACGCCCACTCCAGCCAAGCTCACACCAGCTTCGACGCCCACTCAAGTTAAGCTCCCTTCAGCTCTGATGTCCACTCCAGTGAAACTCGCTCCAGCTGCTGAGCCCGATCTAGCCAAGCTCGCTCCAGCTGCACAGTCTGTCCAACCCAAGCTTGCTCCAGCTTTGATGCGTGCTCTGCCACCATCCTTGGGGGCCTGCAGACGCTACCATCCTCTCTAGTGGGCCTGCAGACGCCACCATCCTCTCTAGTGGGCCTGCAGACTCCACCAGGTACTCCAGTGGGCCTGCAGACGCCAGCATTCCAAACGCCTGCTGCTCCAGCTCCCCAGACGCTAAAAGCAACTCCAGTGAGTCTGCCACAACCACCAGCCTCGTCCCCAATGTGTCTACTGATGACACCATCCTCGTCCCCAATGTGTCTGCCGACGACGCCATTCTCGTCTCCAGCGGGTCTGCCGACGACGCCATCCTCGTCTCCAGCGGGTCTGCCGACGACGCCATCCTCGTCTCCAGTGGGTTTGCCGATGACAACGCCATCCTTGTCTCCAGCTGGTTTGCCCACTCCGCCCCATCCTTGTCTCCAGCTGGTCTGCCCACCCCGCCCCATCCTTGTCTCCAGCTGGTCTGCCCACCCCGCCCCATCCTTGTCTCCAGCGGATCTGCCCACCCCGCTCCATCCTTGTCTCCAGCGGGTCTGCCTACCCCGCAATCCTCATCTCCAGCGGGTCTTCCCACGACACCAGATCTGCAGTCAGCTCGACCTCCAGTCCAGCCACCAGCTGCCCAAATTCTGCAGCCAGCTCCAGCATTGCATCCAGTACTGCAGCCTCCGCAACTTCCAGCTTGTCTGCTGCAGGGGCGCCAGTCTGGCGCTCACCCTCCTCGCTTACTGCGAAGGCGCCTGTCTGGCACCCGCACTCCGCCACCTGGTAGGTCAAGAATGTGGCCGTTCCATGAACCTCCTCCACGCCATCAGCAGCAATGCCCGGAACCCGGGCCTGGACCCTTACAGCTGCTGGTACACGGCTGCCGCTTGCATCCATCTCCTCATCGGCCACGTATGTGACATCCGCCTCGCCTTCACCTGACCCGTCCCCGGTGACTGCGGGGACACTTAGTCTGGCGACCCACCGCCAACTCCTACCTCCACCCTCCTGAAACTTTGTACTGTTTCTAGGACGTCTAAAATCCATCCCTTTTGGGGGGAGAAGGGTACTGTTACGGCTTGTTGGCGATGCTTTGTTTTAGTTGTTGGGTGTTTTCCTTGTGTTTTTGGCTTTACTTCCGGTTTTACGCTCTTATTTTGGTTACACTTCCTGTTTTGTTTGTATTCTGTTTTCCCTAGCTTTACTCTTTCTGAGCGCTTCCCCCCCTCACCTGCGGCTTGTTTGCGTTGATTGTCTCACCTGGTGTAGGAGGGCTACTTAAGCCAGTCATTCCCCAAATGCTTGGTGTCTTGGTGTTCAGAAGAATTTTCACACTTTGTGGTGTTTTTTTACTTCTTGTTTTGCATTTTTTTTTCTTGTTAACTCTATTTAGTTATTTTTCTTGCACAGTTTCCCTTTGCTTGCATTGTGCATATACCTGTTGCACTCTACCTTGGATTTTTGGACCATTTACCTGCTCGTTTTCCGCTGTCTCTTGCTTTTTGGGGTCACGACTTCTGTTACAAAGAGCATTCCTAACAGATGTTCAATTGAGGGTTGCATTAGACCTTATGATAGCACTGTGTTTATATGTATGAGTGCAAATGTGTATTACTGCGTACATTGAGTGTTATTGGTAAAATTCATTTTTTTAGGACATTTCATATTGCTCCTAATTATTTTCTGTTACTAGTGCTCCTAGTGGAAAAGCTGAGCATACAGCTTTGCCTATTTCATAAGGTTCATAGGTTATTAGCTATTAGTATTTACATTCAATCTTTTATCTTGTTACTTTTGTAGGTTTCTGTTTTTCCTTATTTTGCTGGGGTTTTTTGTGTTTAATTTATGCCTGCAATGTGTCACGGCCCATAAAACTACTAGCTGTGGTGTGCCTAAACTTTGGACATGACTGGTTTATGTATTTCACTGGAAAGTGGAAGTGTTATCTTCCAGTACTTTCTGCAATGCCAAATCTAAAAAAAATACACTATTTCTTTGTGGAAGTCCAAATGAATTTGTGACGCAAGCTTGTTAGCTAACTTAAATGCTAACATGAATACAAGACACAATAACGTCTTAACAACATACCCCAATATCAACCTACCGTAATTTTCTGACTTAAAATCCTTTCTTTTTCTCAACAATCGACAGTGTGCCTTATAACCCGGTGCACATAATGTACGGAATAATTCTGATTGTGCTTACCGACCTCGAAGCAATTTTATTTGGTACATGGTGTAATGATAAGTGTGACCAGTAGATGGTAGTCACACATAAGAGATACGTGTAGACTGCAATATGACGCAAGTAAACAACACCAAAACTTTAAATGTTCCATTGAAAATAAAGAACATTACACACGGCACTCAAAAATCTGTCAAAATGTTTTAGTATGACTTTGAAGTCGCACCGCTTGATGGATTGTCGACCCATTACGGCTACTGTATTACTATGGTGTGTGTATAAGGATCGCAAAATGGCACCCATTAGTAGACATTATCTGGCATTTTGTTTCACAATATTATGCAAAACCAACTTTTCTTACCTTCTGGTACCTGTTGATGTGTAGATCTACAAAAGTCCTGAAAATTTGCGCATGTCCGCCACTGTAGTCCGTGCAGATGCCGTAGTCAATAAGCTTCTACTTTTTCACTATCTTCTTGTTATGGGGCATTCATTCTCTGCTGTTGCCATTTGTAACATAAAATAGCTTAAAGTGCTAACTTATATCTCGCTATGGAAGCGCTAAAAACTACCAGTGTAGTGGGTTTACATAATTCACCCACGGAAATTTAGTTATTAGACAGTTCCGGTCGGACGGTTTTTCATGGGACACATTTGTTGCAATAGTGAGCAACAGATGAGAGGATGCTGCTCCGTTATTGATTTAAGTAAAGTCTGAATGTCATTAAAACAGTTAGCTCCATCTTTTGACACTTCCTCAACGCCCGTCCTTGCACGCTACGCCACTGCAACAAAGATGACGGAGAAAAGACGCTGTCGAAGGTGAGCCACGTAAATAAGACCGCCCACAAAACAGCGCATCCTGAAGCGACTCTCAGAAAGCGACTGGAAGATGATCTGTAAAACATAATCTATGCAACATTTTGACCAAGGAACCACCATTACATGTTATGTATACCACAAGGAAATGTTTTAAATTTAGAAAAAAATCATAATATGACCCCTCTAATGCGCCTTATAATCCGGTGCGCCTTTTGTATGGAAAAACACCTGATGAGACCCGCTCATTGGCAGTGCGCCTTTTAATCCGGTGCACCCTATGGTCCAGAAAATACATTATATAAACATATTGCTGTCTGAGCAAGTAAGATATTCAATTGTGTAAATTGAACCTACAAAATGCTGTCTAAGTACAGAGTGATCATTCTATGCTCAAAGCCAAGGAATATAACTTTTTTGTAACCACTTTAGTAACACACGCACGTGTCTACAAAAGGAAGTGAACTTGCGTGATGTCATTCATATAAGCCGTTAATGAAGGCAAGTGAACACTCAATTTGCCTTTATCAATGAAATGTTATACATTCAATAACATATTTTAAAACTTTTACAAATTAAATGAAAGAAAATAAACATATTCAAACGCTCAAATAAAAATATGGTTCCTAAAAAGCCAGAACAATATTTAATGTTTCTTCTGCCAAGAAGGTACAGTATATTGTTTGACTGTATTCATTTCAGGGATTATTGAAAAAAATACAACTTGGTTGAAAGATTTCAGTGTGTGTATAAGTATGTATTAACACATTCAACAATACTGCGAGAATGATAACCATGATAATTTTGCTCACAATAACCTTAATATGAAAATCGTTGCATCTGGAGTCGTGGCCAATAAGTTTGTAGCCTATCCTAAAATCAATGATCATGTTTTGTGGCTTTAAAGTTGAATTAATGGAAGTATACAATAAAGAATAAATGCAGCAAGAATATCATATGTTTGGCTGATAGAGTTTTACCTGTCATAGGTGGCGTCCACAATGGCGAGTATGTGGCCTGGCTCTACTGCTACGACCCTATAATGGACGTGTGGGCTCGCAAGCAGGACATGAACACAAAGCGCGCTATTCACACGCTAGCCGGAATGAACGACCGCCTCTACGCGATCGGGGGGAACCATTTGAAAGGTACGCACTAGAGCTTGTCTGGAAATGGACTGAAAACGTTAAAGATTGATAGTTTCGTTTGTGTCTTTTGTCTGTCTTAGAGTGACCTGGGAACCATGACCTTGCTCACTTTAGTTTCCCTTCTCACAGGTGTAGAGCATTGTGGTGATCGTCTTTTTTTGTTGAAAAATAAGAAAGACTGTGTTGTTTTTTGCTCTGTTTAGTGCATTTTCTCACTGTCAATACCCTGCACATAGAGAGGCGGATGTTTTGATTGTATTATAATTTAGCATCATAGAGTTTTTTGCCGTCCACTTTTTTCTTAGTTTAGAAATAAATAAATAATAAATGGGTTGTACTTGTATAGCGCTTTTCTACCTTCAAGGTACTCAAAGCGCTTTGACACTACTTCCACATTTACCCATTCACACACACATTCACACACTGATGGAGGGAGCTGCCATGCAAGGCGCTAACCAGCACCCATCAGGAGCAAGGGTGAAGTGTCTTGCTCAGGACACAACGGACATGACGAGGTTGGTACTAGGTGGGGATTGAACCAGGGACCCTCGGGTCGCGCACGGCCACTCTTCCACTGCGCCACGCCGTCCCTAAATAACCTAACCTACAGTACAGGCCAAACGTTTGGACACACCTTCTCCTCATTCAATGCATTTTCTTTATTTTCATGACTATTTACATTGTAGATTGTCACTGAAACCTTTGCTCTGATTACTTTTTTGCACACTCTTGGCATTCTCTTGATGAGCTTCAAGAAGTAGTCACCTGAAATGGTTTTCACTTCACAGGTGTGCTTGGAGCTCATCGAGAGAATGCCAAGAGTGTACAAAAAAGTAATCAGAGAAAAGGGTGGCTATTTTGAAGAAACTAGAATATAAAACATGTTTTCAGTTATTTCACCTTTTTTTGTTAAGTACATACTGTAACTCCACATGTGTTCATTCATAGTTTTGATGCCTTCAGTGACAATCTACAATGTAAATAGTCATGAAAATAAAGAAAACGCATTGAATGAGAAGGTGTGTCCAAACTTTTGGCCTGTACTGTATGTTGTGCACAAATGGGTGAAAATTAGACAAACATGCACCCCTATAATGTTGCCTGTGCTGACAAATACACCACAGGTTGGCTCTGCTATTAAACTTGGTGTTTAGTTGAATCACCACAACATCTGGTACACACCTTTAGGAGACCGCCAAGCACACGTCTGTATAATTGTAGCAAGGTTGGCTGTAAAACATGGCCACCATCAATCAGGACATCTTTGCAGTGGCACAGGCGAGACTTAGCAACTAATGGTGCAAAAGCCATTTGTGTAATGGTTATACAACTGTGGGACATCTTTATTACATGTATGCTAGTACGTCTGCCAAAGCTTTCTGACCACAACCCATAGGGGGCGCCATCTTAAGAAAATTGACGAGCGCGTACTTCTCTTTCCCGCTCACAGGTTTCTCTCATTTAGACGTTATGCTCGTGGAGTGTTACGACCCCAAAGCCGACCAGTGGAGCATCCTCCAGACGCCCATCCTGGAGGGTCGCAGTGGTCCAGGCTGCGCCGTCCTGGATGACAGCATCTTCCTTGTGGGGGGCTACAGCTGGAGCATGGTATTGTCTGACGTATTCCATTTGACAGCGAGAAACTCAAGTAGCACCAACAGGAAGGGAAGGAATGACCGCATTTTCTTTTACCCCAGGGGGCCTATAAGTCGTCAACAATCTGCTACAGCCCAGAGAAAGCAACATGGACAGAGTTGGAGGGAGAAGTGGCAGAACCTCTCGCGGGGCCGGCTTGTTCCACCGTCATTCTTCCCGCCTGCCTCCCATTTAGCAAATGACAACTAATCCAGCCGAAAGGCGACGATGGCGGCCAGTTCCACATGGATTGGGAAGAATCGCCCCAATAAGAAGTCAACAATTTTACAACTGACCCGGGTCGTGTGTATAAATTATTTTTTTACAAGTTTGACAGGAGCACTTTTGTTCTTCCCCTCCGAAGGTGTGAAGAGAAAGGGAAACACGCGGTGTAAAGTCATGTATCTAAACTTCTCTGTGCTCTGAGAATGGTTTATATTGGGTATGATTTATTTACACTGTTAGTGGGTGTTTTTGGCTTCTCCTCTGTAGCACGCATAGTGTCGAGCTCAGTGCTAGCTTTCAGCTCCGTCGTATCCTGTAGCCACATAAACCCAATGACAGACTGAGAGAGAGAGAGAGAGAGAGAGGGATCATTCCCACTGGAACTTGGAACTAAACCAGCACTGGGTGAGTTACTTTTATTGTGATGTATAAATAGTCATCATGGCTCACTATGTTTTTGTGGATTGTGCACTAAATCTGAACACCTGGTCACCTGCTTACATCATATTTTCTCCTTTTCTTTGGTTCGGAAAAGTCTCACGTTCATGCATTCAAAGTGATCCAGAAAACTGGTTTGCTGTGATTAAAAATACACTGTACAAAACATGATGAACATACCAATTCCCAATGTTGATGCGACGCACTAATTAACGTTGACGCTAATGATGGTACAATCAAATTGCTCACCCATGTATCGGAAGCATTTTTGGGTAAACCCAAGAGTGGCGACATTGTTTCTGCTGCCTTGTGCAACTAATAGACGCCACCTCCAGAAGTATTATCGGATACTAAGCTTCCAAATCTGAGCATAAAGCAGACCTTAATGCACTTAAAGTGAACTGCAGAGTTCATTGTATTGTAAATGAATCATTGTGATGTTTTAACTAAAAAACAAACCTCTTAGTACAAATGAGTCCAGCCTAGTCTATGTCACTGAGTGAAAAAAGAAACAAAAAAGTTGACTCTAAATGTTGAATCCTGTAAAGGTTTTGTTGACTTCATTCTTGTACATAATCGCTTGCAGTGAAACATTTTTGTGCACTCAACCTTTTGGATTTATTCTCAAATCCTGTTATGTCCTTTGCATTTTAGAATATGGAAATAAACTGATTCTTGATGATTAAACTGGTTTATCAGGCCCTTTGTTTAACCAAAGTTTCCCCAAATTGTGGCGTTTAGTTACTCAACTGCAGAGAGTACCAGGAGGCCTTTATTTGCACAAATGCTGATGTTAGTTATTCTTAGCTTCTGTCAATGCAGTGCATTTAGAAGCAGGGTCGACTAATTCTTCCGCACTTGTTTCCTCAAGTCACATTACGATGTCACACCTGCCTGATCAGCACGGCCAACAGTAAGACAAGACCAGATTTAACTCTCCACTATAACCCACGAGGTATGCTTGAAGTACCCTTTTGTAAGATATAAACATCAAGTTGATCAAGATGTACTTGCTGCACAGCTGTAAGACCATGCTGATGTGTACTTTGCATGTTCATTCATTATTTATTTTCCCAGACCTCAATGAAGGCAAAACCACATCCAAGCTTTTTGACTGAGATAAGAGTGAACCCCCACGACTACATTTGGAGAAGTGTGACATCTTTATTCAGTGTCTGCACGTCAGGAGATGGTTCATCATCATCATCATCATCATCATGTCTGCTTGGGGAATAACTGCAGTAGTTAAGAGGAACACAGGTGACCTTTTAATTAACTGTGTGGTCAATTACAGCTTGGTTGTAGTCACAGAAAAAGTGGACGTGAGCTGCTTGGCTTTCATGTGGTCAGGCTATGGGAGGACAAAGCCTGCTATGTGCGCTCCATCACATGCTAAACTTTTTGACCCGGGGACAAACTACCTTTTCCTTACACCGAACAAAAAAAGTAATATATCCACTGATGTTTAAAAACTCTACACTCGGAGCCTATTTTACGTTTCCCCAACCATTTCGTCATTTTTTTCCCCTCGTGCACTAATTCACTGCGGCGCGAGCGTGATGACGTCACGTTATCGATGGGAAAATGCATTTTTAGGCAATATGATTTGCCTGAGCGGCTAGGAGACCCCAAGAGTAACAAGCAGTAGAAAATGGATTGATGGATGGCCTAGAAAGGACAGATTAAAACAATTATAATTAAAATAAATAAAAAATTGTACTCGGGACTACCCGCAGGCCGGATTTTGGACGCTGATGGGCCGTATCTGGCCCGTGGGCCGTAGTTTGCGGACCCCTGTATTAAATAGATGGCATGCTGCTATGATAAATCTGCTGAAACTAATAATCTCAGACAGTCAAGTGGTTATGTTTCTTTTGGGTGAAACAATTCACTTACCGTATTTTTCGGACTATAAGTCGCAGTTTTTTTCATAGTTTGGTCGGGCTCTAGTGCGACTTATATATGTTTTTTTCCTTCTTTATTATGCATTTTCTGCAGGTGTGCCTTATACTCCGGTGCGACTTATACTCCGAAAAATATGGTATTCAGTTCAGCTCTGTCTTGTTTATATTGATTTTGGTAACATTTTAGTAACACATAGAAATTAAACATTGGATTTATTTTCTGCAAGTTGACCAACGGCAAGGATTTCGAGGGCAAATTTGCAATCTGGAATACAGTACAGGCCAAAAGTTTGTACATACCTTCTCCTCATTCAATGTGTTTTCTTTATTTTCATGTAGATTGTAGTTTGTCGCTGAAGGCATCAAAACCATGAATGTGTGAGTTATGTACTTAACAAAAAAAAGGTGAAATAACTGAAAACATTTTATATTCTAGTTTTTTCAAAATAGCCACCCTTTGCTCTGATTACTGCTTTGCACACTCTTGGCATTCTCTCGATGAGCTTCGAGCACACCTGTGAAGTGGAAACCATTTCAGGTGACTACCTCTTGAAGCTCATCGAGAGAATGCCAAGAGTGTGCAAAGCAGTAATCAGAGCAAAGGATGGCGATATTAAAGAAACTACAAACCCCGTTTCCATATGAGTTGGGAAATTGTGTTAGATGTAAATATAAACGGAATACAATGATTTGCGAATCCATTTCAACCCATATTCAATTGAATGCACTACAAAGACAAGATATTTGATGTTCAAACTCATAAACTTTATTTTTTTTTTGCAAATAATAATTAACTTAGAATTTCATGGCTGCAACACGTGCCAAAGTAGTTGGGAAAGGGCATGTTCACCACTGTGTTACATGGCCTTTCCTTTTAACAACGCTCAGTAAACGTTTGGGAACTGAGGAGAGACATTTTTTAAGCTTCTCAGGTGGAATTCTTTCCCATTCTTGCTTGATGTACAGCTTAAGTTGTTCAACAGTCCGGGGGTCTCCGTTGTGGTATTTTAGGCTTCATAATGCGACACACATTTTCAATGGGAGACAGGTCTGGACTACAGGCAGGCCAGTCTAGTACCCGCACTCTTTGAATATGAAGCCACATTAATGTCACACGTGGCCTGGCATTGTCTTGCTGAAATAAGCAGGGGCGTCCATGGTAACGTTGCTTGGATGGCGACATATGTTGCTCCAAAGCCTGTATGTACCTTTCAGCATTAATGGCGCCTTCACAGATGTGTAAGTTACCCATGTCTTGGGCACTAATACACCCCCATACGATCACAGACGCTGGCTTTTCAACTTTGCGCCTATAACAATCCGGATAGTTCTTTTCCTCTTTGGTCCGGAGGACACGACGTCCACAGATTCCAAAAACAATTTGAAATGTGGACTCGTCAGACCACAGAACACTTTTCCACTTTGTATCAGTCCATCTTAGACGAGCTCAGGCCCAGCGTAGCCGACGGCGTTTCTGGGTGTTGTTGATAAACGGTTTTCGCCTTGCATAGGAGAGTTTTAACTTGCACTTACAGATGTAGCGACCAACTGTAGTTACTGACAGTGGGTTTCTGAAGTGTTCCTGAGCCCATGTGGTGATATCCTTTACACACTGATGTCGCTTGTTGATGCAGTACAGCCTGAGGGATCGAAGGTCACGGGCTTAGCTGCTTACGTGCACTGATTTCTCCAGATTCTCTGAACCCTTTGATGATATTACGGACCGTAGATGGTGAAATCCCTAAATTCCTTGCAATAGCTGGTTGAGAAAGGTTTTTCTTAAACTGTTCAACAATTTGCTCACGCATTTGTTGACAAAGTGGTGACCCTCGCCCCATCCTTGTTTGTGAATGACTGAGCATTTCATGGAATCTACTTTTATACCCAATCATGGCACCCACCTGTTCCCAATTTGCCTGTTCACCTGTGGGATGTTCCAAATAAGTGTTTGATGAGCATTCCTCAACTTTATCAGTATTTATTGCCACCTTTCCCAACTTCTTTGTCATGTGTTGCTAGCATCAAATTCTAAAGTTAATGATTATTTGCAAAAAAAAAAAAAGTTTATCAGTTTGAACATCAAATATGTTGTCTTTGTAGCATATTCAACTGAATATGGGTTGAAAATGATTTGCAAATCATTGTATTCCATTTATATTTACATCTAACACAATTTCCCAACTCATATGGAAACGGGGTTTGTAGAATATAAAACTTGTTTTCAGTTATTTCACCAATTTTTTTGTTAATTACATAACTCCACATGTGTTAATTCACAGTTTTGATGCCTTCAGTGACAATCTACAATGTAAATAGTTATGGAAATAAAGAAAACGCATTGAATGAGAAGGTGTGTCCAAACGTTTGGCCTGGACTGAATGTAGTTATAATTGCTGAACGACAGCACTTGTTGCTGTCCTATGCAATGCTTGATTAATACGTGCTATTAATATTACATGTTTTATGCCTGGCTTTAATCTGTGATGTGGACCTCCGGACCGAAGCTGCAATGGCCAAGAAGTGTCTTCAGTCCACCATCTAGTGGCGACTGCGTGAGTCTTCATTGAACCTGTTGCACTCAGCTGATCTGCGATCCGATCCTCCCTTCGTTGGTTATGATTGAAAACAATTATTGACAAATCTTCGCAGAGGAGAAGCACGCACAAAGTGACTCATACCAGGGCATGTGTGCGTGCCCGTGCGCGTGACACATTTTAGGGGAGGTGGGCTCGCGTTATCGCCACGCTTCACTCGTGTTTACGCTCCTGCGTGCGTGGATCGCTGCTCTGGCTGCCATCCACCCGCGGTATTTATAGCCCCCCACCTTCTCGGCAGGATTCATCACTAAAGGAATCCACGCATAATCCTCAGCATCCTTCCCAACTTCTGTGGAGCGGGCAGGGAGGGTCTGCGTCGGACTCCATGGAGGACTAAAAGCGTCTAGTGGAGGTAAAAGTGCATGTATCTTTGTTTTATGTGTGACTGCCAATGTGATTTTTTTTGTATTCATGCGCTCTCGTGGTTGATTTGAAGCCAACAGGCAGGGTCCTAATCAGCTGGTCCTAAATAGGGAAATTATTACTGAATTGTGAAGCATTGGGGCTATTTAAAGCCAAATGGATGGCAGCATTCATACTAGTGTGTGTTATTCTGGCAGTGTTTACATAACCCATTTGATTTGTGGACACATTCCACTGTATCACTACTTGTAAACGTCAATTAATGTATTTCAATATTAATAAATGAAGCATATGCACACATTTTATTTTGTTATTTATTCAATAACTATAAGAGGAATCAACGTGCAAATATTTTCTTTTATCAGAAACCTAAGTAACACACTACAGTGCATTTTTCAAGCATTGTCTATTCTAGTAGGGTCTACTTTATTTACCCAATTAGAATCCGTTTGCAAACACTGGATTTTATTAGATTTTCCCAATGAGCATACAGGTGCAAATATTATATTGCTAGCATTTTTAAGCATTTTTTTTTAATTCTATGCAAATATTAGATTTTATGTTTTTTATACCTATTCAAACATTTTATTTGCAGCCCTTTTTTCAAGCATTTTTTTATTTTTTGCAAATATGAGATTTTTTATGATTTACCCAATTCACATCCCTTTGCAAACATTGGATTTTTTCAAATCAAATTAGCATACCTATGCAAACATTTAATTTTGTTTTATTTGTAACTTTTTGTAATTTTTTTATGTTATAATTGACCCATATTGCATCCCTGTGCAAACCTTTATAATTAGTTTTTGTTTTGTTCTGTATTTTATTTGATCAGTGACCCACTTATTTTTTTATTAAAATATATTAATAGGATACATCATTATATTGCATAATATGTATTTATTATTTTTAAATTATAATATTTAATACTTTTTTTATTATATCTATTTAAAGTTGCTGTCATTTAAGTGTCCGTCATAAGGCGCCCTTGTTAATCCAATGACCTCTCGGCTCTTTTTCTGCTCACAACTCTAATAGTTCAGGTCCTGATGAGTGAGTCACTGTTGTGCCTTTGCCTCGCCTCTCCCACACTCACTCATCCTCATCCTCATCCTCCTTTCAGCCTCGGCTCGGTGGCGACACAAGCTCGTTTGGTGTGTCGCTGACTGTGACTATATTGGCTCGACCTGAAACCTGCTGCTTTTACAGCCTTTGCTCCTTTCCACACCCACATATTTGACTGCCTCACACTCTACACACATGCAGCAACCACTGGTTCATGTTTGATTTTTGTTTGGCATAAAGTCAATACAATCCAGAACCTTCAGAAGAAAGACTTAAACTGCCCATTTATGCTTTCATCAGAGCTATCAGAAAAGGTCTACTACTTATTTCTAAGGTCTTTGCTTTATCCATATACAGTACAGGCCAAAAGTTTGGACACGCCTTCTCATTCAATGTGTTTTCTTTATTTTCATGACGATTTACATTGTATAGATTCTAGTTTCTTCAAAATAGCCACCCTTTGCTCTGATTACTGCTTTGCACACTCTTGGCATTCTCTCGATCTTCAAGAGGTAGTCACCTGAAATGGTTTCCACTTCACAGGTGTGCTTGAAGCTCATCGAGAGAATGCCAAGAGTGTGCAAAGCAGTAATCAGAGCAAAAGGGTGGCTATTTTGAAGAAACTAGAATATAAAACATGTTTTCATTTATTTCGCCTTTTTTTGTTAAGTACATAACTCCAAAGACAACGCATTGAATGAGTGGGTGTGTCCAAACTTTTGGCCTGTACTGTATATGATTTCAATGTACAGTGGACCCGCTAAGAAATTATTTATCCTATATAAAAAGCAGCGGAATGAGAATTAACCTGTTCCAGCATCAAATTATCTCCAACTTTAACCTTTATTAATTGTACAGTCAATGTTCTTCAAATGTTTTGGCTTAAAAAGAAGTTAACAAAATGTTGGTACTCACCTTTAATGAACAAAGGGAGATAATTGTGTGTGCCTAGAAGGTGAGCTTATTCACTTAAATACTAATTGCAGCTCACTTTTTTGCTGTCACCGCTTTCGCCATATTGTATTGAGCAGCCAGGACTGACTGTCATGTTCTATGGTTATCATCAGGGGTGTCCGGATAATACTTTGTCACTTCCAATGCGATACCAATATTGGAGCCTTGAGTATTGGCCGATACCAACATTTCCCGATATGATATCAGCACAAATCATGCATACTTTTATTACTTTTTAATGTGGAAAGTTAGAAAAGGCTTGATCGCTTGAAATGACTCAAACCGAGAACAATGATATATATAAAAAAAACACTAACCTATTTATTAGTGACTGTCTGGAATAGACTTAAGCTGTCTTTAAGTTGAAATGAAATATAATTTTTTTTCTAGGGCGACACTTTGTGGCCACAATAATTCATTAAGTTAAGCTAATGGCGCAGTATGTTCAAGGATGCGGACACGTTTGTTACTGGATACTTATACGCTTCTGCCTTGGAAACTTTACTGTATATTTAAGTAATAAACTGGTTTATACTGACAAATGTTTTAGAATGGAATATTGTTCAGCTGAGGACACGTGTTACATATGTCTAACTAGCTTGGGTGCTATTGTGTGCTTAGTTATGTGTAGCTGCAGCTCATGGTAGCCTTTAGTCTACCATGATTACTTTTTGCAAAAGACTTCAAGAAACAACCACAAGAAAATACCAAGCTCATGTGCTTTATTGGAGGACTTTTGGATGTTAACTGGCTGTCCAGCTTTGCAAAAGTAAAAACGCAACAGGACTGCTGTATCAGATCAGGACGCCCTTAGTTATCACCACATTTTTCCTTATGTGGTGGCGTCACACACAAACACACAGCAAACCTAAAGGAGAAGCAAAACATACATTTAAAAAATTACAGTAATTATTTAAATCTAGGTTTTCTAGCTTTTTTTGAGTGAGATACAGAAAAAAATAAGCATGTGGTACCCACTTTAATAAATTGTGTGCATGCTTGTGTATGCTACAACCAATTCAATTTAGCTTCATTGGTGCCCTGAGCGAGGCTCCCTTTCAGCCCTGATTCCAACATGCCAACAGCAGGGATCAGCTCTATTCTCCACCATGAGCACACATGTGGAGAGGTGCATTCACACCCATCCCAAGGCTGTACAGTAACATTTATCACAGGCAGGTCGTTACAATACACATTTATTCCCCCTCATCATTACGGCACCCTTTAAAGCAGGGGTTTCAAACTCAATTTACCTGGGGGCCACTGGAGGCAGAGTCTGGGTGAGGCTGGGCCGCATCAGGTATTCCACAAGAAAAGCTTTGATTAAAAAAAATACAATCTTCTCATAGATCTTTATTTTTGTTTTTTAACACAGAATAAGAAAACAAGAAGAAAAAAAAAAATGTTTGTGGCTGTTGAGAATATTTTAATTCCACTTGGTGTCACTGTCGTGTTTAGCCAACGCATTGAGAACGTAATTTCCGCAATATGCGTCATTTCCGTTTCTTTTTCCAACAGCAGCATGCGAATAATAACCCTGTAGCAGTCTCGCTCTATGTACATGTCTTTCATGATGACATGAAAACCATGGCATTTGCAAATGGGTAACGGGAAAGCGGGCGCAAAAAGGCGACTGCCGTGCTGCTGTTGTTGTTTTAAACATAGTCATAGAAACAAACAAAAAATGACATCATATAGAAATATATGTACTGTAGTGTTCATCGTGTGAGGCGATGCAAATATAAAATAATGACCGTCAAAAAACGGTGCGACCCTATAATTGGTCTGGGTTACTGGGGACTGTTAATGCCGACGGACAGGTGTCGCTATGTGACTGCAGACTACATTAGGCTACATTGAGTTCCTTACTTTTCTTTTATCCCACCGCATACGCATCACTTTAATTTATTTTGTCAGAGAGACACATATATACAGTACGTATATTGCAGTGGCGGGCCGTGTGTTTCCCACCTAGGCCTTCAGTGATGTCCGACTTCAATGATTACCTCTCAAAATACCATAATTGATGTCACCACATTACCGTTGCTGCAGAAATACTATACAGAAACAAATTTACGCACTACAACAGTGTACAAAACGGGTTATTTTCTGGCGCATTTAAAAATCAATAAAGCCGCATCAGCAATTAAAACACATCTTATGTGGTACTGTCAAAATTTAAATTGCAATAAACATATTAAACGTGAAAAAATAAAGAAATAAAATATTTTAACTCACAATTTGTAGCACCCATTCAACGCCGTATAGCCCCTCATAGTCGGTTGATTCGAGTAGAAATGGCGGGCTTTTCCCCATTTCATCGTCTCACAAGATGTAGTTTCTCTTTAAATATCCTTCTTGGAAATGGCCTTGCAAATGTATATCTGCCACCTAATCAACATGTTGCTCTCCTTCTTTGTGAGTACTGGCGAGTTTTCTGTGGCTTACTATGGCTCATATGGCTCCGGTGCCACTTCCTGTTTTCGCAACTTGTGATTGGATACTCACTTGGGACTCCCAAGTGAGTATCCAATCACAGCGTAAGGCCAGCTAGAAGGCCTTACTTACAACAACTCATGTTAAAGTTAAAGTTTAAGTACCAATGATTGTCACACACACACACACACTAGGTGTGGTGAAATTATTCTCTGCATTTGACCCATCACCCTTGACCACCCCCTGGGAGGTAAGGGGAGCAGTGAGCAGCAGCTGTGGCCGCGCCCGGGAATAATTTTGGTGATTTAACCCCCAATTCCAACCCTTGATGCTGAGTGCCAAGCAGGGAGGCATTGGGTCCTATTTTTATAGTCTTTGGTATGACTCGGCCGGAACTGAACTCACAACCTACCGATTTCAGGGCGGACACTCTAACCACTAGGCCACTGAGTAGGTTCTGTCATGATCTGATTGGCTTTCGCACTTATCTATCAACTGTATGTGTCCATTCCCTTGCCGTGCATATACGCCTGCATTGTTGATTCTGAAGGCCTCGGGCAGATTTCATACAGCATGGCAACATAAGCTAGCTGAATTATGATTGGATACAAACTCTAATCTAAAAACAACAGCAATGGAAAGAGCATAATATGACATAAAGAGAATATGAATACTTTTAGATATTTAGGGAAAGTAAATAAAAAATTACTTTTATCTTTAATTATGGTCATGATTTCTGGTTATGTTAGGCCAGCAGAGAAGGCCTTGCTGGCCGTGACGGCACACCACTGGTATAATGTCTCGCTGGGCAGCAACTTTAAAAACTTTTTTTTGGAAGTGTTGTGAACGCAAGGCCCAATAGAAATAAGGCGGGCAGCCAGACTCTCCATGGCAACGCTGCTGTCACTTTCACTCATTGAGAAATGTTTCGCTGCTTGCATCAAGCGCGGTCGATGTCCAGCCCCTGAGAGCTATATATATACCCCACCGTGATTGGTATGTTCGTTCAGCTCCACACAAAACTCTGTAAAGTGCCATTCATATAAAACTTGGGGGCCGCACTAACCTTGAACTTTCATATTAAGATGGGGGCCACAAAATATGGTGTCGCGGGCCACAAGTTTGAGACCCCTGCATTAAAAATGTTGTCCTGGACCATTGCCTATTTGGCTTATATCAAGAACCGCTACTGAATGTAAGTCAATATGTACTGAGCAAAATATCGAATAACAATCTAATACAAAAATCTTTGGGCACCTAACAATTCGATCCGATTCCGATTCCTGGAGTGATGATTTTCTTCTTTTGCAATGTATTATTTGGTAGCATTAATTACATATTGTAGGCCTTTAGAATTATTAATCTAGAAAATTAATATAAATGTATTTTCTGTCCACAGTGCAGCATTGTCGTGAAATGGTGGACTCTAAGCAAGTATAGACATGTTCACCAGTTCAGACCAGTCCCTTTCCGTCTCCCTCCACACTCCGTCCATCTGCGGTCCAGGCGGCGGACAACAGCGGGTTCAGTCCTCCCTGTCCCTCCCCGAACCCGAGGCCTGGAGGAAGCCCGTCCCGGCCGCCCGCACCGGCCTAGCGCAGGGTGTGCGCTCCTGCTCCTTGCAGGTCCCTCACGGCGAGTTCCTGGAGCTTCCCGCTCGAGCCGCCAGCTTTGACTTGCCATGCGGAGAGGATTCAGATCGAGGTTCGGGGTCTCCGAGCCCGGGACATGGAGCACATCGGCGGCGCGGAGGACTGGTGGAGCAGAAGGACATCATCATGGCTCACCAGGCCCATAAAATCCAGAGTACGCCGCAAGCTCGCAGGAAGGAGTGGGAGTAAGTTGGAAAAACACTCAAACTTCTTTAGACAGCAAACTAGTTAAGTCGAATCAGCAGCGCCTCTGCTGGTTATAGCCAAGTAGTGCACTCCATGTTGCCTCCATTGCTCCAAGATGTGATTAATCAATGATCAAATCCCTATTTAACGATACATGCTTCAATTTCCAGTCAGTGTTGCGTCAGAAAGGATGTCTGGTGTGCAAACTGAGTCACAATGATTGAAGTGACCCCTCATAGAAAAAAGCCAAAAGGGGAGGGAAGGAATGTCCACACAATTGACAGGATTGTTAATAAAGCGGACAGGGGCATCGAAATGGGGTGTAAATGAGCAGCAGAGCAGCCCGGACTGGGTTTTTATCAATTTTGAAGATTTTTTTCCTGCCATTTAAAAATGTAATATGGGTACAAAACATCATAAATCTATATGTGGCAGCATAGGTGAAAGTTATGTGCAAGTTTCACTTTTGTATCACTTTCTGGTGCATTCAAATACCTTTAATTAAAGTTAGGGATAGAGTCGTCACTAGTTTTCAAAAACAGGGGAATCTTAATTCCCAGGAGATGCACTAATAATGATTTAATCATAGTAATAAGAATGTATTGTTATTCTTATGCAGCATTGGGATGGGATGAAGGCCCTTTAGGAGTTGTGTGTATAAGAGCCAACAATTTGGTGCTATGCCCCTGTAAGCTAATATTTCCCGACTTCATGATGCTAAAATATGTCACTTGATGGACATAAATTAGTGCAAAATGTTTCAGACGTCTCACTATATTATTCTGAGGATAATTTAGTGTGAGCATTAATATCTTAAATGTATTTTGGACCATTTCTCTTTCAGTAGTTATTGTAGTGTAGCATACTAGGACTTCTAATGATAACTGTAATCAGTTCCAGGGTCAAGCTGTCACCATCATAAAAAATGTATCAACTCTGCAGGAAATTTTAAAAGTAACATTTCACTAGTTTATCTCCGCTACAACTCACATACCCTCTATGTATTGTACTTGTATTTTAAATTGCTTATCATTATGTCATTTTAATATTGTTGTGTATTTTCAAATCCTGTGTAATTTTTAATTGTGGAGGCTCCAGCACCCCCCACAACCCGGAAAGGGACAAGCGGTAGAAAATGGATGAATGGATGGATGTTAAATGCGCCATAAAAGGACTACAGATGGAAATTAGCATGGTGCTAAAGCTGTTGCAGCCATCTTCTTAATGTAACTGCCCATTGTCCTTCAAATAAACAAATACAAACAAACAAGCGTAAACATAAGCCAACCGCTGTTAATAAGAGCAAAATGTGTTATTATCTCTTTAGCCATATTGTACTGAGTAGCCAGGACAGATAAGCATGAGTGTGCTTTTTCATACGTCACGATAAGTCCCATTTCTGGTTCTACGGTCGCCATTACACCTTTGTCTTTACCATTATTGGTACCCTTTAGTGGTGGTATCACAAGAAAACATAGCAAAAGAAAAAATGTAATTTAGTTTTATGGAGGAGAGGGATTCATGGTGTGAACTATAATTAAGATGGAGATGTTCTTATTGGCTACATGATGACTGGTTGTGTTTCAAGCCTTTTATCTTGAGCTTTGACCACTGAGCTTTTTTGGGGTCTTTTTTGAAGGATCCCAAATGAGTCCGGTGATGCAAATGTTTTCTTGCATGTTCATCACAGTCTTATTTCCTTCTCCTCGCTCTATTCGTTTAAAGTCATTACAGCCATAGAATGGATGTGAGTGAGTCACCATGACAGGATGTACATGTGTTCTGTTGCCGCCCTGCATGGAAGCAATATTTGCAGCCTTCTTTTGTTGAGATGCATTGTTCCACTCATGAATCACCCATTCAGCTCCACTACTTGCATCCTTCTAATCTCCGCTTTGACTTTTATTTTATATTGTGTGTTTATGTTTGTTTGTGTGTGTGTGTGTGTGTGTGTGTGTGTGTGTGTGTGTGTGTGTGTGTGTGTGTGTGTATATGTGTATAACATTGCTGTTTAGGACTGCAGCCCCATTAATGACCTCGCTGAGGGTGCAGTGATTAGCTGCTTTCCAACACTTGAACATGGAGTGGTAGTACTCCATCAGCCTGACACCCCTAAACCCAGCACATAACCAGCCCCTCACATTCTCCTTCCTCTGTCTCTGGACCTCCAACGCCCACTCCACATCATGTGTATTGTACTGTCAGTGTCGTTCTCTCTTGTTGCTCATTTTGTTTGCAACCCTCGGGCGTTTACTGCACGGGCAATCATAGAACAGAACACATTGAGAAGGTAAAAAGGATGGAGCAGGCTGCACTATTTCCGATGTATTGCAGTTATTTGTCCATTAGGGGATGCTAGGGAATCATAGGAGAGCAGCAGGAAAGCGGTGCAGGATGCATTAAGAGTTGAAACCTTCTTTCATTTCGTCTAAAAATGTATTATTTGAGCTTGCAAAGGATTAGAACATTTTGGGTAATTTGGGTAACTTTCTTAAAATAACATATACTTTGGGGGAATTTTCAATGAATGACTATTGTCAATTTCCTGGAAATTTAGGAAAAAACATCATAGTAAATACCAAAACAATATGTTTGTATATAGAAATAACGCAGGCTTGTTTAAAAAAATTAGATTGAGAAATTGTAATTTAATTATTATGTTTGTGTATTGTAACTTATTCTTATTATTTTGTAGTAATAATCCCTCATTGAATATTCCAACTAACATTATTTATATTTTCTCAATTTATTTAATCAATTCATTCATTTAAATTAAATGTATTTATTTCAAAATGATATATATATAGATATATATATTAGGGCTGTGAATCTTTGGGTGTCCCACGATTCGATTCAATATCGGTTCTTGGGGTCACGATTCGATTCAAAATCGATTTTTTTTTTTTCAATTCAACACGATTCTCGATTCAAAAACGATTTTTTTCCCGATTCAAAAGGATTCTCTATTCATTCAATACATAGGATTTCAGCAAGATCTACCCCAGTCTGCTGACATGAAGCAGAGTAGTAGATTTTTGTAAAAAGCTTTTATCATTGTAAAGGACAATGTTTTATCAACTGATTGCAATAATGTAAACTTGTTTTAACTATTAAATGAACTAAAAATATGACTTATTTTATCTTTGTGAAAATATTGGACACAGTGTGTTGTCAAGCTTATGAGATGTGATGCAAGTGTAAGCCACTGTGACACTATTGTTCTTTTTTTTATATATATACATGTCTAATGATAATGTCAATGAGGGATTTTTAATCACTGCTATGTTGAAATTGTAACTAATATTGATACTGTTGTTGATAATATTCATTTTTGTTTCACTACTTTTGGATTGTTCTGTGTCGTGTTTGTGTCTCCTCTCAATTGCTCTGTTTATTGCAGTTCTGAGTGTTGCTGGGTTGGGTTTGGTTTTGGAATTGGATTGCATTGTTATGGTATTGCTGTGTATTGTTTTGTTGGATTGATTAATTAAAAAATAAAATAAAATAAATAAATAAATTTGAAAGATAAAAACGATTTTTAAAAATGAGAATCGATTCTAACAATACTATTTGTATATTAATAATGTAATAATGACAATAATAATTATAATGAATAATAATATTAATCCCATGCAAATCAATCAATCAATCAATCAATGTTTATTTATATAGCCCTAAATCACAAGTGTCTCAAAGGGCTGCACAAGCCACAACGACATCCTCGGTACAAAGCCCACATAAGGGCAAGGAAAAACTCACCCCAGTGGGACGTCGATGTGAATGACTATGAGAAATCTTGGAGAGGACCGCATATGTGGGTACCCCCCCCCCCCCCCCCCCCCTCTAGGGGAGACCGAAAGCAATGGATGTCGAGTGGGTCTGACATAGTATAGATATTTTATTTTATTCTATCCGCTTTGGATAAACGGAAGGATGGATGGTTGAATAATAATACAAAAAATAATACAATCATATAAATAATAATAATGCTTTTAATCCAACTCAAATAATACGGACATTGTTAGAAATGTATGGAAGATTTCCTTCATATTTTATCATTATATCTCATACCTATTCCGATACATACTACAGTTCTACATCATGGTTGGAAGCTTCAAGTGGCAGTCGCTGGTGGAAACAAACATAATGTTGGTAGAAGCGGATATCCGTTGCTAGGTAACAGAGAGCCTGAGAGTGGAAAAAATAAAATAAAACACTCAAACACTTGAGTCAACTTTGGCCCAAAGCCTATTCTCAATTATATAAATGCTGTGCACAAGTATAGCCCACTTTAGCCCGTTCCTGTACTCGTGTGTGTGTGTGTGTGTGTGTGTGTGTGTGTTGTGTAGTGTACTGTAATGTCATGGCCTCTTCCTGTGCGCACAGGAAGTTGCATCAAAGGCCTCCTAATGTCATATTTCCTTCCGCCAGGAGGTTATGCTATCACCAGAGTTTTTCTGTTGGTTAGTTTGTTAATTAGCAACATAACTCGATAAGTTATGGACGATCAAACGGAAACTAACCTTCCTTTGCCGTTTCATCGGTAGGGCATAAAGTTTCTGACGCGTGATTTCCTTCAATCCGCTGTTCCTACATCTTACACCAATAACAACAGGCTGATGCCAATCCACAGTATAAAACAATTACAGTATTTATTTTCACTTTTCCTTCTGATGATCAATGACAAGAATGTCAAAAATGATAAAGATTACGTTATCACAAAGACCTCATTAAAGCGATCAGATACATTCAGACATGTTGGTCAGAAAAGCTGTTGCTTCAATGCCTTGCTGAATTTTCAAAAACTTAACATAGCCCCTTTTACGGCAGTTGGTGGCACTTTCCAACACCCAATATAAAAGCAGAGCAAACTAATTGAGCCCAGATACATCAATATGCAATGAAAAGTATCTCCAGCTACATTTCAATAAAATACTGTATAACTGTCATGATCCATTCATTGCCTGGATCATGTTTTATTTTAGTTTGACTCCCTTAGTTTTGTTTTCAGTACCCCTGGGTTTGTGTTTCTTAGTTGCCATGGGTGCTGATTATTTCCACCTGCCTCTGATTAGTGTTCGGGACGCTCACCTGCTCCTGGGCAATAATCAGAGAGCGATTTATTCCTGCCTTTCGCCCCACTCAGTCTGGCTGTCTTGTTTGTTCCATGCAACAAGTTACGTGTGTATACCGTTTGATTTATGAGCTAAGCTTCGCCATTTGCTTGTTTTCCATGCTAAGCTTTCGCGTTAGCTTTTCCATGCTAAGCTTTACCGTTAGCTTTTCCATAGCTACCTGTGCTATTGGCACACTTTCCTGTATTTTTGGATTTTGCCTGATTTATGAAAAAAACAATCATTGTTCTACCTGCATGCTGCTTCCGGAGTTCCGTCTGCATCTTGGGGGAATGATCCTCGCATTAACATGCGACCCCGCCGTAACAATAACAAAATAGCAAATATACAACCATGTGTGTTTCTGTGTGATTTGAATTCCTGAAGACAACCTCAATGTTATTCGTGGCGGTCCACATGAAATAAACAAATACATGTGAAACACTGGCACGGTGGAAGAGGGGTTAGTGCGTCTGCCTCACAATACGAAGGTCCTGAGTAATCGTGAGTTCAATCCCGGCCTCGGGATCTTTCTGTGTGGAGTTTGCATGTTCTCCCCGTGACAGTGTGGGTTCCCTCCGGGTACTCCGGCTTCCTCCCACCTCCAAAGACATGCACCTGGGGATAGGTTGATTGGCAACACTAAATGGTCCCTAGTGTGTGAATGTGAGTGTGAATGTTGTCTGTCTATCTGTGTTGGCCCTGCGATGAGGTGGCGACTTGTCCAGGGTGTACCCCGCCTTCCGCCCGATTGTAGCTGAGATAGGCTCCAGCACCCCCCACAACCCCGAAGGGAATAAGCGGTAGAAAATGGATGGATGGATGGATGGATGCTGCAAAAATGTTGGCTGCTCCAAAGTTTTGGACTGAACTAGTGACCTGCGATAGTTGCATGTGGCTCTTTTGTCGACAAGTTACACTGCGCCGCTGAGCAGACGTGTCGTTGCGCTCTCAAAAGTCGTCCAGCGTTGGTGTGTGCATGCACGTGAACGTGTGTGTGTGTGCATATTTCTGTAGGAAGCGCTATTGTGGCTTTTGTTGGCAGAAATAAAAAGAACGGGAGCATGGAATTGGAGAGAGCCATGTCGCTATGGAAACAACAGACAGAGACAGTAGGAGATACTGTAGGGAGAGAGAGGAGCAGAAAGAAAGATGTTGTTTGGAGGGATGGACAAACATTTTCCTTTGGCTGTGTATAGTGGTGTGTCTTGTGTAAGAGTACATCATGAGATGCTAATGTACGACTATTCTGTCTTAATTATTTTTTGCAACTCACTTGGAAACTTAATCATGTTTTACTCTCCTCCTCCCAGATCTGCACTTGTTTGCCAAGCATACATTTGTCACTCTGTCTTGGCCGCCTTCACAATCCCCCCCGTCTGAGCCCTCAAATGATGCCCATCTGCACACTTTCCCTACTTGCGTCTCACGGCCCTTATTTAGCTTGCTTTGTTTAGTAAACTACAAACGATGCTATTCTCGACTTGTACTTGCATTTTTTGAAGGGTGCGGTGTACATGGTCATCTTTAAGAGTATATTTTTGAATGCTGCCGGGAGGATGGGTGTGCAGCGGCAGCGGAAGCAGATGGAGCGAGCAGTTGCCTAATGAGGTCTCACTTGTAGCACCCAGCTTGGCGAAAAAGACCCGTCTTTCTTCTTCTCCTCGACAAAAAAAGGGAGCAGCCCTAAGATCTATTTCACGCTCTATTTTTACGCCTGAATTTTGCTCCCATATTAGCACAATGGCCTACTTTTTAAATATTTTTAAAGTGCATCCTATTATTTTATAATTACTTTAAATGAAGTTGTTTTTTAGGTGCCTCATTTGCTTTTATTGTCTATTTTTTAATTTGCAGGACAAATCATTTTACAAATAACATGCCGTAAATGTGTGCCTTTTTTGCAGTTTTGTTAAATAGCATTGATAGATCTTATTTGATTGCATTTTTACTTATTTTTTTTACTTTATATTACAAATATTTTTTAAGTTATTATTCTTTAGATTTTGTTGGGTTTCTTTTCTATTATTTATAACAGTTTCCTTCTTAAATTAATGCTTTACTAATCTGTTTGAATTTTGTTTATATTTTAAATATATAATAGAAAAACAAATATTCAAAAAGTTTTTTTTTGTTTTTTTTTATAGTTTTCCAATGAAAAGTACATTAATAGTGCAATATTATTTTTTGGGATACTCACTTGTTTTTTTCCCGTTTTTCTTTCTATTTTTCAGTAAGAAGTGCACCATTATTTTACATTAATGTGGCATTATTCAGAATATATTGTATATTCATACATTATATGATTTTTTTTAAATTATGAAACACGTAATATATATATACTGTATATATATAAGTATATATATATATATATATATGTATGTATATATGTATATATATATATATATATATGTATATATGTATGTATATATGTACATATATGTGTGTATATACATATATGTATGTATATACTGTATGTATATATATATATATATATATATATATATACATATGTATGTATATACATACGTATATATGTGTATATATATATATGTATATATGTATGTATGTATATGTATATACTGTATATACGTATATATGTGTATATATATACACATACTTATATATTTATATATATATACATACATATATATATATATATACATTCATATATATATATATGTATATTTATATATATATACATACACACATATATATATATATATATATATATATATATATATATATATATATATATATATATAATTATATAATTATAAGCAACATATTTTTTTAAATAAAAATGCATAGATAGAATACAAATCATAAATAATTATAATTTATTTAATCAATATTTTCTATTATAATATCTGTATTATATAGCTGTATAGCTGATTGTAATCTATGCTCATTTATTGAATAGTTTCTGCTAGTTTTTTTGTTTTTTTGCTTTTCATACACAACACAATATGACATGTTTTAGCTTTAAAACTCCTAAATGCATGGTAACCACATACAGTAGATACCCCCACCGCCCTATCCTCCTCCGTACACTTCCTCCTTTAATGGAGATGATGTTGTGGGAGGGTTAATGCTTAATGTGTTAGCTCTCCTGGCTGCCTGACTACTTCTCCTCCTCCCTCAGCAGTGCTGCAGGTGACAACACATCGCTGCGTGCATGTATGCGCGCACGGAGAGGGGGGGAGGGCGCGTGAAGTTTGCAAGGACTTCCGGCGGCTGGTGAACGAGGACTAAAAGCTCCTGATGAAAAGTTGCTTTTTAGACGAGGAGTTTGCTATGGAGTGACTTTTTTTTGGACAATTGTTCCTCTCACCTGTCTATGTAGAATGGCTCGCTTCGGAGACGAGTCCGCCCCCAGCACCGTGGACTCCGGGGATGGGGACGTGGAGCGAGGCGTTGACGCTCAGGACCCGGCGACGGCAGCTGCCGGTGGCGATGTTGCCGGTGCGCTGACGGCGTCCATGAAGCAAGCCAAGGCGCAGAGGGCCAGGACTATGGCTCTGTACAACCCTGTGCCGCACCGGCAGAACTGTCTGACTGTCAACAGGTCGCTGTTTATATTTGCAGAAGACAACATCATCAGGAGATATGCACGGCGCATCATCGAGTGGCCATATCCTTTTTCCTGACGTTGTGTGAAGTTCAGCACCGCGGACAGCGCCACTCTCCAACGCCCAGTCGTAAATATAACACTATTTCCTTACATCTTTATTGACTTCTCTATGTTATTCTTTCAACTAGAATCTTTTTTTTAACCAGCTCTTCTTATCTGACTCATGCCGTATATGGGAAAAAGTATTAGTAAGTGCTAAATATGAATTGTATTAATTATATAACTCAACCCTAATTAATTAGGTGCCTAATATGTATGTGGTGATCAAATAAAACTCGAAAATATATCATGTATTTCCTAAACATTTTGGAAAAATATAGATGGTAATTTCCGCTTATGCCTCATTGTGGCTTGTGCAGCCCTTTGAGACACTCGTGATTTAGGGCTATATAAATAAACTTTGGTTGATTGATTTATTGATAGTTGTAGCAACTATATATGTTGAAAAGTTATCGTCCCATTTAACCAGTGCATCAAAAAAAATAAAAGGAACATTTTGTTTAAAAATGGAAAATATGTTTTTAACCAATGTCATCCAAGCAGACTCGTCAATATAATAAAAACAATGGAATACTGACTAATGGGAAATGTTGTCGCCTACACCTACAAATGTGTTTATACATGGAAAAAATTACTTAAAATGTCAATATCATCAAATCAGAATAGTCCATTGAAATAAAAATAATGCCTAGTGGGGTACATTGTGGTTGTTTACAACTAAAAATGTGTGTATGTATTAATAAATTACTTATTTTTATTTTTTGACCCAATATAATACAATCTGAATAGTCCAAAAAAATAATAACAATGCCGAGTGGGGTACATTGTGGTTGTCTACAACTACAAATGTGTTTTTGAATGAAAAAATGACTTAAAATGTATCATCAAATCAGAATAGTCCATTGAAATAAAAATAATTCCTATTGTGGTACATTGTGGTTGTTTACAACTAAAAATTTGTGTATGTATTGAAAAAAAACTTTATTTATTCTTTTTTTTTTTTAACCCAATATAGTCCATGAAGATAAAAAAAATAACAATCCCTCGTGGGGTACATTGTGGTTGTACATGTGTTTAAGTATGAAAAAAATGACTTAAAATGTGCTTTTACCCAACATAATCCAATCAGTATTGTCCATAAAAATAAAAACAATGCCTACTGGTGTACAGTGTAGTTGTCTACAACTACAAATGTGTTTATGAATGAAAAAAATGACTTAAATGTGTTTTTACCCAACATAATCCAATATGTATACTCCATAAAAATAATACCTAGTGTGGTAAATTGTGGTTGTCTACAGTTACAAACTTTTTAGATATGAAAAATTGGCTTCTTTGCTTTCTGACCGTCTCTTCAGGATGCACCATTTTGTGGGCGATATTATTTACGTGACTCTACTTTGACAGTGCTTCCATAGCGAGTCTACTGACAGTTCCAATTGTACGCTAATTTGTATTAGGAATGGCAACAGCAGAGGATGCAGCAACATGAGGATAGAGAAAAAGAATGAGCTTATTTACTACAGCGCGTACTACAATGGTGTGCTCATGCAAAGCACTTTCGGTAAATTTCCACCGGATAATCCGCTGACGTCACCGGTGTAAAGAACGTCACCACAGGACAGAGCAAGTTTTAAATGGCTCATTTACAGGAAGTATGAAGGATAGCAAGATTGTTTTATAAAAAATATCCGTCATGCCTCCACGATTTCAAATTTTCGGGACATAAGCAGATCCCAAATACACAACAGCAGGTAGCAATAAGTAAGAAAAGTTGGTTTTTGAAAAAATGTTTTTACCCATTATATCCAATCAAAATAGTCCATAAAAACAAAAAATAAGTAAATAAAGTTACTGGTAATGCCTACAAATGTGTTAATAAACCTGTAGATAAAAAAAATATTTTAAGTTTGTTTTTACCCCAAATCATCAAAACAGAATAGTCAATAAGAGAACAATAAGTAAATCAAAATAATGCTTAGTAGTAGAGATGTCCGATAATATCGGACTGCCGATATTATCGGCCGATAAACGCCTTAAAATGTAATATCGGAAATTATCGGTATCGGTTTCAAAAAGTAAAATTTATGACTTTTTAAAACGCCGCTGTACGGAGTGGTACACGGACGAAGGGAGAAGTACGGAGCAGTTGCGTCTCCCAGTCATACATGCCAACCCTCCCGAATTTCAGTGCCCCTCTCGAAAATCTCCCGGGGCAACCATTCTCCCGATTTCCACCCAGACAACAATATTGGGGGCGTGCCTTAAAGGCACTGACTTTGCGTGCCGGCCCAATCACATAATATCTACAGCTTTTCACACACACAAGTGAATGCAAGGCGTACTTGGTCAACAGCCATACAGGTCACACTGAGTGTGGCCGTATAAACAACTTTAACACTGGGGGACGGCGTGGCGAAGTTGGGAGAGTGGCCGTGCCAGCAATCTGAGGGTTACTGGTTCAATCCCCACCTTCTACCATCCTAGTCACGTCCGTTGTGTCCTTGAGCAAGACACTTCACCCTTGCTCCTGATGGGTCGTGGTTAGCGCCTTGCATGGCAGCTCCCGCCATCAGTGTGTGAATGTGTGTGTGTATGGGTGAATGTGGAAATAGTGTCAAAGCGCTTTGAGTTCCTTAATAAAAAAGGGAGAAAAGCGCTATACAAGTACAACCCATTTACCATTTACCATTTACAAATATGCGCCACACAGTGAACCCACACCAAACAAGAATGACAAACACATTTCGGGAGAACATCCGCACCGTAACACAACATAAACACAACAGAACAAATACCCAGAACCCCTTGCAGCACTAACTCTTCCGGGACGTTACAATATACACCCCCCCGCTACCCCCTACCCCCCCACACCTCAACCTCGCCCCCCCAACTCCGCCCACCTCAACCTCCTCATGCTCTTTCAGGGAGAGCATGTTCCAAATTCCAAGCTGCTGTTTTGAGGCATGTTAAAAAAAATAATGCACTTTGTGACTTCAATAATAAATATGGCAGTGCCATGTTGGCATTTTTTCCATAACTTGAGTTGATTTATTTTGGAAAACCTTGTTACATTGTTTAATGCATCCAGCGGGGCATCACAACAAAATTTGGCATAATAATGTGGTAATTCCACGACTGTATGTATCGGTATCGGTAATTAAGAGTTGGACAATATCGGAATATCGGATATCGGCAAAAAGCTATTATCGGACATCTCTACTTAGTAGGGTTCATTATTGTTTCCTACAACTACACATTTGTTCATACAGTATATGAAACATTTGTTTTTACCCAATGCCAATCAGTCAGATAGTCCATAAAAATAAAAAATAAAAGAGTGCCTACAGGGGCACATTGTGGTTGTCTACAACTACAAATGTATTTAAATATTTTTTTAAATTACTTAAAATGTGTTTTACTTGGTATCAATTTAAGGAATTAAAGAATATCTCTGATCCAGCGGGTGTGGTAGGGAGGCGCTGCAGCCTTCCAGTTAAACATAATTAGTCCTCCAGCTAACAAAGTAGTGAATGCCACAATATTTGAGAGAAGATAACAGAGGGGCTATCCTGAATAGTCCACTTCCAAATGAAGTTTAAAATCTGACTAATTTACGAAAGAAGAGCCGAGGGAGAAAAAGTGGTATTCACTGAAACAAATGGGAAAATTGCCGAAGTACATTAATTTTGACAGAGTTGACACGAGCCACTCTAGATAAATTAACTAAGGGCCAGAGATTAAAATCTCCCTGGATTTTGGACGACAGTAGAACAAAATTGGTTTTATAAAGCCCTGCAAGCGTATATGTGACCTGGAGACCCAAGTATGTGAAACTTTGCCAAGCAATTTTAAAGGGGACATTGTGCAGAGGATGTTTCTTAGCAGCAAGATTTATAAGAACATTTCACTGTACCCCAAGTTTGTAACCAGACACATGTCTAAAAGCATGGAGAGTACTAAAGGTAGTGTGGACCGAGACGAGCTGGTACGAAGCGCTATTGACAGAGGCTCATTGGCAAGAGCAAAAAGCAATGGGCTCAGGGTGCAACCTTGCCACTTGGAACAATACATGCAAAAATATTCTGATTGAAAAATGTATTTTATTCTTAAATGTTCACTTGTTTTTACTAAAGCTAAAATAATATATATATATATATATATATATATATATATATATATATATATATATATATATATATATATATATATATATATATACAAACCCCGTTTCCATATGAGTTGGGAAATTGTGTTAGATGTAAATATAAAAGAAATACAATGATTTGCAAATGATTTTCAACCCATATTCAGTTGAATATGCTACAAAGACAACATATTTGATGTTCAAACTGATAAACTTTTTTTTTTGTGCAAATAATTATTAACTTTAGAATTGGATGGCAGCAACACGTGACAAAGAAGTTGGGAAAGGTGGCAATACATACTGATAAAGTTGAGGAGTGCTCATCAAACACTTATTTGGAACATCCCACAGGTGAACAGGCAAATTGGGAACAGGTGGGTGCCATGATTGGGTATAAAAGTAGATTCCATGAAATGCTCAGTCATTCACAAACAACGATGGGGCGAGGGTCACCAATTTGTCAACAAATGAATTAGCAAATTGTTGAACAGTTTAAGAAAAACCTTTCTCAACCAGCTATTGCAAGAAATTTAGGGATTTCACCATCTACTTTCCGTAATATCATCAAAGAGTTCAGAGAATCTGGAAAAATCACTGCACGTAAGCAGCTAAGCCTGTGACCTTCGATCCCTCAGGCTGTACTGCATCAACAAGTGACATCAGTGTGTAAAGGATATCACTACATGGGCTCAGGAATACTTCAGAAACCCACTGTCAGTAACTACAGTTGGTCGCTACATCTGTAAGTGCAAGTTAAAACTCTCCTATGCAAGGCGAAAACCGTTTATCAACAACAGTGTTGGGTTAGTTACTGAAAACCAGTAACTAGTTACAGTTACTAGTTACTTTATTTCAAAAGTAACTCAGTTACTAACTCAGTTACTTACACCAAAAAGTAATGCGTTACTGTGAAAAGTAACTATTTAGTTACTTATTTTTTTCTCCTTTTTTTTAAGGCTCCCATTAATGCCCTTTTAGCCTTCGTTTCAGTACAGTTATTGCACTGGAGAATAATACAATGTGTTGATCAACTTGACATGCATTTGCATCACTGAACTCTGCTAAGCAATGTGGTCTACATACAACACACAAAGACAAAGATATGTTTCAAAGGGCCAATTTATTTCAGGCCACAACAAATTGGCAAAACTATTTTAAATAGCTGCAACATAACATACATAAGTAACAAACCGCATAATAACAACATAGCTGTAAAGCTGGCTTCACCCAAGGAAGGCACACATGACATACACAAAGCCTAATCAGGCATTTTTTTTTCTCTCAAGGAATTGTGAAATAAAATCATGTATTCAGGAGATCAACACTGTAGTGAAGCCCAGAAGACTCTACACATTTCCCCAGTTTTAGTTTAGAGAAAATGAAAGATTGGCCTGGCCCACTAGCATCCCTCTTTATGTTTGTGAACTTTATAGTCTATACATTTAGAGTGATGTGATAATCAAACACTCTAGAAGTCTAGAATGAAATAGTATATAAGAGAATTGACAGTGTGTACCTTCAATGATGAGCAGAGGCAGAGTTTGGAGTGTTTTCTTTAGCTCGCTTTCCATGTTTATGTACTCACCGTCCAGGTACTTGGAACATGTTTTCTGTGCCATTTGTTGTTTGATGCCGGTATCATGCTATTTAGCTGCCAGAAAACGGGTGACTCCACTGTAGAAATAGCCTGGATGTCTTCTAGCACATACGCTGCAATGGCTCTATCAATGTTGTCCTGGCTAGCAGTCCCTCCGTTAAAATCCTTAGGTGGAGGTGAAGTGGCATCGGAGTCTGTGTCTCTCTTTACTAGCTTCGTCAAAGCATGTTGCTTATGTGGCGTGGCGAAGTTGGGAGAGTGGCCGTGCCAGCAATCTGAGGGTTACTGGTTCAATCCCCACCTTCTACCATCCTAGTCACGTCCGTTGTGTCCTTGAGCAAGACACTTCAACCTTGCTCCTGATGGGTCCTGGTTAGTGCCTTGCATGGCAGCTCCCGCCATCAGTGTGTGAATGTGTGTGTGAATGGGTGAATGTGGAAATAGTGTCAAAGCGCTTTGAGTTCCTGAAAAAGGTAGAAAAGCTATACAAGTATAACCCATTTACATTTATGTAGCTGTTTCAGCAGATTTGAATTGCTGTTTTGGGCAGTATTCCCGGGTGCGGTCACTGTTGCTACTCACTGCTCCCCTCACCTCCCAGGGGGTGATCAAGGGTGATGGGTCAAATGCAGAGAATAATTTCACCACACCTAGTGTGTGTGTGACAATCATTGTGACTTTAACTTTAAGTAGATGGGATCTTTGATCCAAGACACAACTTACATTTAACTAAAATGTTATTTTCTTTGTGCTCGACAAAAGAAAAGTAGTGACAATGTCTCCATGTAACTCGACTTCTGGCTTCGCCATGATGTCTTTTTAGTTGTTATGAGAGTAGCGTGTGTGTGTGTGTGTGTGTGGCCCTTTAAGAAATGACAGCATGTGAGGTGAGTGACGTCAGTGAGTGAGTGGGCGAGAGAGGTGAGGGAGCGCAACAGTGGATGCGTGCAGGTGCTCTAGCTTGGTGGATGGCTGCGTGCAAGACACCAATAAAGTCACAAAATTGCAACAAACCGCCGGCCTCGTCATTCACCCTCGAGTCCGGAGCTGTAAAGACCCACTGCCGGGTAAAGTGAAGGGTGTTAGCCCCGAAGTACATAGGCCCTGGAGGAACGTCTCCCCTGCGCTCCGCTCCTCGGTCGAGGAAAGCACGCCTTTTCTTTTCCTTGTGAGACAGAAGGACGACACTTCTTCTGTTTCTAGCCGATACTACATTAAAAAATAACGTAAAATAACGCAGTAACGCATCATGTAGTAACGGTAACTGAGTTACTGGATATAAAAAAATAACGCGTTAGATTACTAGTTACCGCCGAAACTAACGGCGTTACATTAACGCGTTACTTAGTAACGCGTTAGTCCCAACACTGATCAACAATACCCAGCAACGCCGTCGGCTTCGCTGGGCCTGAGCTCATCTAAGATGGACTGATACAAAGTGGAAAAGTGTTCTGTGGTCTGACAAGTCCACATTTCAAATAGTTTTTGGAAACTGTGGACGTCGTGTCCTCCGGACCAAAGAGGAAAAGAACCATCCGGATTGTTATAGCCGCAAAGTTGAAAAGCCAGCATCTGTGATGGTATGGGGGTGTATTAGTGCCCAAGACATGGGTAACTTACACATCTGTGAAGGCGCCATTAATGCAGAAAGGTACATACAGGTTTTTGGAGCATCATATGTTGCCATCCAAGCAACGTTACCATGGGCGCCCCTGCTTATTTCAGCAAGACAATGCCAAGCCACGTGTTACATCAACGTGGCTTCATAGTAAAAGAGTGCGGGTACTAGACTGGCCTGCCTGTAGTCCAGACCTGTCTCCCATTGAAAATGTGTGGCACATTATGAAGCCTAAAATACCACAACGGAGACCCCGGACTGTTGAACAACTAAAGCTGTACATCAAGCAAGAATGGGAAAGGATTCCACCTGAGAAGCTTAAAAAATGTGTCTCCTCAGTTCCCAAACGTTTACTGAGTGTTGTTAAAAGGAAAGGCCATGTAACACAGTGGTGAACATGCCCTTTCCCAACTACTTTGGCACGTGTTGCAGCCATGGAATTCTAAGTTAATGATTATTTGCAAAAAAAAATTTGTTTAATGAGTTTGAACATCAAATATCTTGTCTTTGTAGTGCATTCAATTGAATATGGGTTGAAAAGGACTTGCAAATCATTGTATTCCGTTTATATTTACATCTAACACAATTTCCCAACTCATATGGAAACGGGGTTTATATATATATATATATATATATATATATATATACAAGAAATTGAATACAATAAAAATATATGAAATGTGGTTTAAAATGAGTATAAAACTTGAAAGAATTAGTCTTTTTTTTTTTTTTTATGTTAATGTTAACCTAATGGGTTTTCAGCCAATATTATCTAATCAGAAGAAGTCATAAAAGAAATCCGAACACAATAATGCCACTGGGGTCTGTTGCGATTTTTGTAATTTTATTAACCAGGGTTTAATCCAACCATATTCATTTCCCATATAATCTTGTCTTTTATTTCTAAAGTTATTTTGTAGTTATATGATAGAACATATAATATATAATAGTGGTATTGTCTATTGGTATTTTTTTAAGTAAAATATAGATGCTTTCTTTTTGAGGACTAAATCTTGTCATGGGACCGCAATTCAATAGTCAGTCAATGAATGGAATTCATTATTTAAAAGCCAGCAGATGTCGCGTGGGATACATTGCTGTTTTTTACTGTATGACTACACATGTCGAGTACATCATCAGGGGATTTATTGAGGCGCAATTCTTTATCTTGTCAATGTATTTTAGACCAAGCTTTCAGTATCCTTGCAACTGTTCTAATATGCTTGAAAGGTGTTGAAGAACTTGACCTCCAACTTTAGACACGCTCCAAAATGTTGTCCAAAGTATTCCCAATCCTAATTTTCTGACATTGTCACTACAGTGAAGCTCCTGAACGCTACTCTACCTATTCTCCTCTGATGTGCGCTACTTTCCACATGGACGTGCGCTACATGTGCTCCACTTGTAGCAGAGGACACCAAGCTAGTGCAAGTGTGTGGTGATCATTAGAAGAAACTGTGGGAGGACGAACACGGTGTAGGCACATGCGCAGCCCTCATTGCCTCAAAGTGCTGCGAACCTGCGTGGCTGTGAGTGGGTGTGGGTTCAAATCCAGCCATGCAGCAGGATGCTTTCTTCTCAGCATCACTTTCCCATCAACTCACACACATTAGCGTGTGCTTGTATGTTATCAACTTTGGAGCCATCTCCTGCTAGATGCAATGTACCTACCGGGCTGTTGTGATGGCGTAACCGCTTCTACACCCCCTCTCGTTTGCAGCGTGCCAGTCGTCCTCTTATTCTTACCTAACCGCCAGCTCCGTGGTGGTGAGTAGGAGTGGGGCTTAGTGGTCAAGACTCGCTTCAGGCCAGAATCGGACTGACGCCTCACCAAAAGGCTGAGGCGTGTGGGAGGCCTCTGGCCAAAAAAGACATTGGCGTGTTCAGACCCACATATTTGCAGTCCATGAGTGCAAAACAATTCTGATCCATTCAATGTGATTGTACTCACTTGCACAATATTTTTACAGGAGGGGTAGGGTTGTGTGTGTGTGTGTTGAGTGGGGACGGGGGATGGCCACACCGTCTTCCCGGTTGGCTAAACGAACTAATTTGATAGTGCTACAAATAATTTGTGGCACTATTAAATTACTGCTAATCAAGCCATCAGTACTCATATTCATAATGCATAATGTGTGCTTTATACACCTATTGATTGCGTTTGTTATAGCTGCTCTGCAATCTTTATCAAACAAACTCTTTGTGTACTGCAAAACACCTGACACAACAAAACTTCTACAGTAATATTAATAACAATGCTTACAAAAACAAAAACTGGCTATAGATGAACTCTATTTACCCCAATTATTCACTGTACAGTATTTGTACCATAAAAGTTCCAATAACAAGGTCAACTGTCTATTAATAACCAGTCCTGATTTTTTTCAAACAACATTGCATTAGCAAAATTTGCTTAATTTGAAACAAGATGTTGTGTGTGACCCCATTTCAGTCTTGAATAGTACTGGTGTGACATGGGCTGACTGCTGGTAAAGATGACTAAGGGTGTTATGTCATGTCTCAAGGGCGGATTTTTATGTTGAAAACCGTATTTAGAAAGTCTAAAACAGTTTTTTTTATGCTCTAGCTATGAGCATTTAAAATGTATTTTAACAATTCCCGCATTGCAGAAATTTGTTTTCCAGCATGACTTGTAGTTTATTACAATTATCACTTTTGACTATGTTTTCATGAGAGATCCGGGGATCGGATTGGGGCCGTTCTCTTTACCACAGCTGTGTACCAGTGTTTACATGGCTTTAGATCAGGAATGGGCAAACTACAGCCTGAGGTCCACATGCGGCCCGTTGGCCCCTCTAATCTGGCCTGCCAAATATTAATACAGAATTGAGCAAAGATCTGTTTTGAGAATTGCCACAATAAAACTGATACTAGACTTTGACGCCCTGGCAATAAAGAGTGATCAATAACACTGCTGCCACTAAAAGAGAATGTAAGTGTTAATCCTGTAATACCATTTGTAGGTTTCTTTGATGTTCTGATATGATATTGTTGAACATTTATTTATTGTGTTCTCCCCGTGACTGTGTGGGTTCCCTCCGGGTACTCCGGCTTCCTCCCACCTCCAAAGACATGCACCTGGGGATAGGTTGATTGGCAACACTAAATTGACCCTAGTGTGAATGTTGTTTGTCTATCTGTGTTGGCCCTGCGATGAGGTGGCAACTTGTCCAGGGTGTACCCCACCTTCTGCCAGAATGCAGCTGACATAGGCTCCAGCACCCCCCACGACCCCAAAAGGGACTAGCGGTAGAAAATGGATGGATGGATGATTAAAATAGCCCATGTTTGAGAAGCTTACTCTTCGTTCCAACAGATACGATGTGCTTTGCAATGTATCATGTGCTCGCCCGGCCTGTCTGTCAAATTTCAAAAGCCAATGTGGCCCCTAAGCCAAAACATTTTCCCACCCCTGCTATAGATTGTACTCACGTGAAAGATTCCTTTAAAAAGGATGCACACTCAGGGAGACACAATAAAATGTTCCTGTTCCTGCATGCAGGAGCTTGTTTGTCTTGAGAGAAAGCTTCAACTAACATGTCATCTATCCACAGTGCGAAGCTGGTTTTAAGATAATTATCCTCACCAACAAATAAACAAACAAACTTTCTTCCATGTAGCATTATCACTGGAGGACGAGAGGAAATGGAATGGCTAAACATGCTCCACACGCGCGCCGAGCAGTACGACATAAAAAGCTAACCGTATTCAATGCAATGTAGGGGTGATCAATCCAGATGTCGATACTATCAATATCTTGTATATTATCAGTGTATAAACAATACTAAAAAGATTAGATCAATATTTTCTTACCCATCCATTTTCTAACGCTTGTCCCTCACGGGGTTGCGGGGATGGCTGGAGCCTATCCCAGCTGCATTTAGGCGGAAAGCGGGGTACACCCTGGACAAGTTGCCACCTCATCGCAGGGCCAACACAGACAGACAACATTCACACTCACATTCACACACTAGGGCCAATAATTCAATGTTGCCAATCAACCTATCCCCAGGTGCATGCCTTTGGAGTATCCACAGGGAACCCACGCAGTCACAGGGAGAACATGCAAACTCCACACAGAAAGACCCCGAGCCCAGGGATTGAACGCAGGACCTTCTTATTGTGAGGCACACACTCACTAACCCCTGTTTCACCGTGCTGCCAGTATTTTATTATTATTTTTACAAAAATATGTTTTTATCGTTTTTGTTTACAACCTCAGGGAATAATTCTATGGATACAGGAAGGTTTTAAGGACAAAACCCAAATACATTGAATGTGTTATTTTGTAAAGACTCGAACAGGGTTTAAAAGTTAAAGTGGTGTCATTTTAGTCCTGTACATTTAAATTATTGCTACTTTTGGTGATAATCTGACACCTTTAGTAAGAATGGTTAGTGCAATATCCGATTTCTACCACTGGTCAGTTTCAGTTTTCAGTTCAGTTTCAGTTTATTTTGAACATGCATACAATGAAATGCATCACATATTTCCAGTTGTTTCATTACAGCACGTCCGAAAAGGAGTAGGAAGAAGCAGAGCTCATGTGACCTCTTTAATATGATATGAATGTGAGGGTTTTGCTGAAGTTACTTCGGGTTCTTAATCGTCAAAATATGCCATGCAGGCCGGATACACCTTGATTTTCAAATGTCTAGAGTTGGACATGGCCAGTGGGGCGGTACCTCTGGATTGGCAGACCGAGGTGGTGGTTCCTCTCTTTAAGAAGGGGAATCGGAGGGTGTGTTCCAACTATCGTGGGATCACACTCCTCAGCCTTCCCGGTAAGGTCTATTCAGGTGTACTGGAGAGGAGGCTACGCCGGATAGTCGAACCTCGGAATCAGGAGGAACAGTGTGGTTTTCGTCCTGGTCGTGGAACTGTGGACCAGCTCTATACTCTCGGCAGGGTCCTTGAGGGTGCATGGGAGTTTGCCCAACCAGTGCTTTGTGGACTTGGAGAAGGTATTCGACCGTGTCCCTCGGGAAGTCCTGTGGGGAGTGCTCAGAGAGTATGGGGTATCGGACTGTCTGATTGTGGCGGTCCGCTCCCTGTACGATCAGTGTCAGAGCTTGGTCCGCATTGCCGGCAATAAGTCGGACACGTTTCCAGTGAGGGTTGGACTCCGCCTAGGCTGCCTTTTGGACTCCGCCAAGGCTGCCTTTTGTCACCGCCTAGAAATTCTGTCCATAAAAGTTATGAACAGAATTTCTAGGCGTAGTCAGGGCGTTGAGGGATCCGGTTTGATGGTTGCAGGATTAGGTCTCTGCTTTTTGCAGATGATGTGGTCCTGATGGCTTCATCTTCAGCTCTCACTGGATCGGTTCGCAGCCGAGTGTGAAGCGACTGGGATGGGAATCAGCACCTCCAAGTCCGAGTCCATGGTTCTCGCCCGGAAAAGGGTGGAGTGCCATCTCTGGGTTGGGGAGGAGACCCTGCCCCAAGTGGAGGAGTTCAAGTACCTCAGAGTCTTGTTCACGAGTGGGGAAAGAGTGGATCATGAGATCGACAGGCGGATCGGTGCGGCATCTGCAGTAATGTGGACGCTGTATTGATCCGTTGTGGTGAAGAAGGAGCTGAGCCGGAAGGCAAAGCTCTCAATTTACCGATCGATCTACGTTCCCATCCTCACCCATGGTCATGAGCTTTGGGTTATGACCGAAAGGACAAGATCACGGGTACAAGCGGCCAAAATTAGTTTCCTCCGCCGGGTAGCAGGACTCTCCCTTAGAGATAGGGTGAGAAGCTCTGTCATCCGGGGGGAGCTCAAAGTAAAGCCGCTGCTCCTCCACATCAAGAGGAGCCAGATGAGGTGGTTCGGGCATCTGGTCAGGATGCCACCCGAACGCCTCCCTAGGGAGGTGTTTAGGGCACATCCGACTGGTAGGAGGCCACGAGGAAGACCCAGGACACGTTGGGAAGACTATGTCCCCCGGCTGGCCTGGGAACACCTCGGTATCCCCTGGGAAGAGCTGGACAAAGTGGCTGGGGAGAGGAAAGTCTGGGCTTCCCTGCTTAGGCTGCTGCCCCCGCGACCCGACATCGGATAAGCGGGGGCAGATAGATCGATGGATGGGCTTTAAAAAAATGAAAAAATATCACAAGAAGCAACAGTATTTGAAGCGCGGTGTGGCGAGGGGCGACGTTAAAAAAGAAAGCTTTGAAGTAACCCACTAAATGATGGCAAAACATGCTCTAGTACTAGTCACATGTATTTTTGGACACATTTCCCGATGCTAGTTATTTTTAACTGTTATCAGTAATTGGCAATAGTGTGGGCATGTGAGTGAGTAAATGAGTGAACAAGTGAATGTTGGTCCCGTTCCTCTGTGAGCCAGTGACCTCATTTCCACTGGAGGCGGAGACATTCATGTAAAAAAAAAAAAGGAGCGGCTGAAGGTGACATATTTGTGTTTAGATGATTTTACACACACACACACACACACACACACACACACACACACACACACACACACACACACACACACACACACACACACACACACACACACACACACACACACACACACACAAGTTGAACCAGTTTAAGGTTTTTATATGCTTATTTTGTGTTGTTTTGCTCACAATGACCTCTTACAAGAAAAACTGAAGAATCATTGATAAATATTGCACTTCTTTTCAAAGTAATGATCAGTTTGAAGGCTAAATCTGTTCGGTGTCTGAGGGCGATGATGGACGCAAACAAGTCGGGGCCAAGGTGACTCTTTGGCGGTCCTGTCCCCCCCTCCCTTACCTGCTCGCCATTTCTCTTCATGAAAAGCACTTTTAAAAACAGGTTGCCGTGGCGACGGCAGCCTCACTCTTAACAGATTGCTTTCCCGTAGAAGAGAACATGAACCGTGCTTTAATTCATCTGTCATTGAAGCCATTATCCATCAGGTTTTTCGTTCTGTTGCACACGACCATGAACAGATTTGTGGACTTTTAATGCGCAAACCCTGTGAGGAGCAGTTGGTGTTTTCTTGTTGTTGTCAAATAATGAGACCTTCCTTGACCTCTTGGCCCTTTACGCCATTCGAGTACATGATCCTGGCCACCATCACCGCCAATTGTGTGGTGCTGGCTTTGGAGCAGCACCTTCCTGGAGAAGACAAGACGCCCATGGCCAAGAGACTGGTGAGCACCAATTGTAGGATCTACAGTCCCTTTAAAAAAGTTGACACACACCACTAACACAATGACATGTTTATGGTCTCAACTATCCGCGCAGGAGAAGACCGAGCCGTACTTCATCGGGATTTTCTGCTTCGAGGCGGGCATCAAGCTGGTGGCGCTGGGTTTTGTTTTCCACAAAGGATCCTACCTGCGTAACGGTTGGAACGTCATGGACTTCATCGTGGTGCTCAGCGGGTGAGTGGCCTTGGCCCGTCTCCTCCAGCAACAATCAAAAATCAGCAAATATTATGATTTGATCAGCTTATAAATGATCGCAGTGGTCTTTTGTTTATGATAGCCAGTATGATACATATTATTTTAAACTCTGGTCAGCTTCATACCGGGCAGAACAATTAGTCAAGGACCGAGCCTGCCCAGTTTTACAATTAAATTTGTATATTGAGGCTTTTGTCTGTAAGCCAATAGGGATTGGCTTTGTATCCAAGTATCAGGAGCTGTGATATTTGCCATTTCAGTACTGATATAAAGATATTTGACATTTTCTGTTGTGATACTGACAGTGGCGGGCCCTGCGTTTCCCACCTAGGCCTTCAGTGATGTCCGACTTCAAAATGCCATAATTGATGTCACCACATGACCATTGCTGGAGAAATACTATACAGGAACACATTTACGCACTACTGGGCAATGAATCACCACATCAACAGTGTACAAAAAGGGTTATTTTCTGGCACATTTAAAAATCAATAAACCCGCATCAGCAATTAAAACATATCTTATGTGGTATTGTCAAAATTAAGACTTGAAAAAAACATATTAAACGTGAAAAAAAAAATATATATATCTGAACTCACAATTTGAAGAACGCATTCGAGCTTCCGGGGTCGGCCGACATCGCCTCACAAGATGTAGTTTCTCTTCGAATATCCTTCCTGAAAATGGCCTTGCAAATATATGTGTTGTCTTGTCTAATCATGAGTTCTTAATGTTTACGCCACAGTGTGCTCATCAAAAACACCAGCATGTCTACATTCAACAACCTAAACGGGGCTACTGTGCATACTCTTCGCTGCTGTGGCATGCTGGGTAATGGAGTTCTTATGTTACCTAGCTCATAACATCACTATATATATCTGCCTTAGGCCATCTAGAAGGCCATACTGACAACAACTTGTGATCATGATTTCTGGTTATGTTAAGCCTGCAAAGAAGGCCTTGCTGGCCCTGACGGCCCACCACTGGATACTAACCATGTGAGGTATTGATACTGGTAAATAGCATGATCAATATCAACCATTTGCTGTTTTGGTTTTTGACATTTAAGATCCTGGTCCATGATATTTGCAGTAATGATTATTATTGTATCATTATTTGGGCTATCAAATGATTATTTGTTTTAATCATACTAATCACATTTTAGAATGTGGATAAATTACATAATAATACAAAATACTTACATAATACAAATTTGCTTAAGAAAAGACCACACTTTTTGCACACAAATCTTTTAATTTTTTTTAATAAACCTTTATTTAACCAGTACAAAATCCCATTGAGATTGAAAACCTTTTTCAAGGGAGCCCTGGCCAAGAGGTAGCGAAGTTACACATAAAATTACATTCACATTACACAATAAAATGACAGGATGGACATCGAGTAAAACAGTTGACTGAGGCTGCTTCAAATTCTCTCAGTTTAAATTTAAAAGCATTTAACGATAAAAATTCAGTCAGCTTCCAGTCTCTTAGTAACATGTTCCAAGCACAAGGAGCTGCATAGACAAAAGCATTTTCCCCTAGCTAAGTGTGAGCAAAAGGAACAGAGAGCAACAGCTGATTATTGGATCTTAGAGCATAAGAGTCCATACTTCTTTGTGTAATCAATGCACAAATGTAATCGGGTAACAGTCCCAGAAGAGCCATGTAAATAAAAGTGTACCAATGACACTGTCTCCTAGTGGACAGAGAAGGCCCTCACACCCGAGAGTACAAGTCACAGTGGTGTGTCAAATGTAATTTTTATTGTCAGAATGTCGTTTTAACACTGTTGGCTGGCATTAGACTCCTCCTGTTTCAGTATAGTGCACACGAGCAGTGATACGGTCGAATTGGTTCGCCAAGTTGGTCATGTTTTGGATGATTTATTTCTTTAATTCAATGAATATCATCTACTGCTTCTTCTCAGCACTGTCCTTAAAGGAGAACATTATCACAATTTCAGAAGGGTTAAAACCCTTCTGACACGCTCGCTTTGGATCGGTTCTAAAAAATATGTCTCAATTGTGAGCTAAATGTTAAAAATGTGATCACAGTGAGTGTGAAGTCATCATTTGGTCAGATGTTTGGATCCGGCGCATGCCCATATCTGCCTTTTTAATATGGTCCTGCTCCTCTCAGCACCGCTGTCTGATGTGTCCGCTGTGTCTCGGCGCGTCGAGAAGCGTGATTTAAAAGGGAGTAAGATGAAGGAAAGATGACTTTAATTCATCCATCCATCCATTTTCTACCGCTTGTCCCTTTTGGGGTCGCGGGGGGTGCTGGAGCCTATCTCAGCTGCATTCGGGCGGAAGACGGGGTACACCATGGACAAGTCGCCACCTCATCGCAGGGCCAACACAGATAGACAGACAACATTCACACACTCGGGCCAATTTCTTTCTTTCTTTCTGTCTTGCCTCTTGGTGAGGGCGGTCACATTTTTCCCCACTCCCTCCTTCCCTGCTTGCTTTCTTCGTTTTGTCTTGTCTGAACTTTTTTGAAGCCTCTTTCTTTGCGCTGTCCTCAAATCTAAACATCAAACATGGATATGATCAGCTGGACTCTCAACGCAATTGACAAAGTCTCTTCGACAAGGAAAAGAGGTTCGGGGGAGCCTGGCTGCCCTGACGGAACCATTGCTGCGGGGTACGTGAGAGACTCCTGGGATAAATGGAGAATCATGTGCCTCTCAGTCCTTTCCATCAAGGACGTGGAAGACATCTTCCTATTTGGAACCGTGATCGCGGGGCACCTGCTGATAGGGCTGGGCATTGCTCTGGTGTATCGTCAAATTCGGAAGACGATGGCAGCCACTCAAAGAGCCCAACGGCTGTTCGTCGCAATGGAAGGATTGGGCCGGGCTGTGGGAACACAGACTGTGGCGATTTCTGATATGAATCGCAAAATGGATCTCATCATGGAGAAGCTTGCTGAGAAGGAGAATTAAATTGAATTTGAGAGAACCAAATTAATGTCCTGTGCTACAAGTCTCACGGCAGCAGGGAAAAAGCTGTTGTGGTAGCGAGCCTTGTGAGTGGGAATACTCTGGCCTGTGATGTCACAGGATGTGACCAGGGTCCTTCCTTGAGCTGGGTGCTGTTTCTCCCTGAGGATGCTCTGTACCTACACATATCACGACACACAACTCGAGACTTGCAACAAGGGGGGAGGGAATGGCCATGCTCCATTGTCCATCAGACCACAGGGAGAGAAGCGAAGAAGGCGTGGGATTTGGGGAGTGGGGTACATGTGTGTGTGTAAGCCTGAAGAGTCGCTTTGTTCCTCGACCTCGCTGCTGGCAGAGTTTTATTGTGATAACAAAGCCAGTCAGTCCAACAAAAGTCAACAACCAATAGGTGTGTGTCCATGAAAGACAATAAAGGAATTTGTAGCGTCTTCGCTGCCCTGTCCCCAGGGAAATCTTAAAGCAACAACGTTCCAGCTGAGGAAAACAATCCAGATTAGAATGTTTGTGTTTGAGCGAGCCAAAAACAAATTTAAACATTTCACTCTGTGTGTTTCTGCTCCTCTAATGCACTATACTTTACCTTGCAGAGCAGAGCAGATAGCTTCTCCAAGATGTTATCCAGTTTGCGATTTAGTCCAGAAACCCCAAAAGTCTGAGTCCCGACAGCTCTACCCATTCTTCAATCATTTGTGGCGGCTTTAGGGTACCTTGAACGGCTGCCAGCATCTCCCAATTCTTTCAATACACCAGGAAAACATTTACTTCAACCAACAGATGTCCTGTTATCATGATTCCTAGTAGGTAGACGTCTTCAACGTCCTCGACTGAAAGAGTCACCGGGCACGCAGCACTCTCCTTCTACCAGGAATCCATCGTGTGTCTAGCAACGAACGTTCGGTCAGAACAGGCAGATTCCCCAGAACCTGAGCTTCTCGTCAAGAAGATCATGTCAATTTTGTTGAGAGGCCTGTTGATCAATTGCATTATCTAGATTTTGTAGAGCAGTGCAAAAATAGACTCAAAGTAAGTTAGGACAAGACAAAAGAACCACAAGCAGGAGAGGTTAGGGGAGGGGAAGGAAAAGCGTCTGCCTTGGTTGATAGCCAAAGAAACTTACTGTATGGTTTTAGTACTGGACATTTGCATCATCACTGTTGGTCACATTGGTTATGTAAAGTATCTGATCATTGGCATCTCTGATGCATATTCCCACTCATTGGATCCTTGTTACAGACAGGCCAAAATGCCCACTGTGTTTGTGTATATGAGTGTGTGTTATTTTGCTAATGTATTGTACATAAATCATATACAACAAACTACCATAGAAGTTTTTCTAATTAAACCTCAACAACGTGAGTGTGCAATTAGTTTTTCATTTTGCGGCTACCAGGCTGGGGTTGACGAAGCGAAAGATTAATTTCAGACACGCTTTGTATGGTTATTTTGGTGCATTCATACGTCTGTTGCTGCCCCCATCAACTTGTATCCATTCGTGTAATAAAGTTCTGCAGGCGCTTACTCTCCAGCCAGGTTGACCCGACAGAAAGGTCAGCTTTGCATATGGGTTGTACTTGTATAGCGCTTTTCTACCTTCAAGGTACTCAAAGCGCTTTGACACTACTTCCACATTTACCCATTCACACACACATTCACACACTGATGGAGGGAGCTGCCATGCAAGGCGCTAACCAGCACCCATCAGGAGCAAGGGTGAAGTGTCTTGCTCAGGACACAACGGACATGACGAGGTTGGTACTAGGTGGGGATTGAACCAGGGACCCTCGGGTCGCGCACGGCCACTATTCCACTGCGCCAAGCCGTCCCTTATATGTCCCATATGTCCGATGCGATGTTGAGACAAGCTGTGTGCTGAGCGAGCGCGCATCAAAAGCGGGAAATGTGCGTTTCCATGGCGCAGCAACCAGTCTTTGCAGTGGGTGATAGGTGGGTGGATAAGTGGATTGGCAGTTTTGTATAAAACCTGCTTGTGCTCGCCCCCAGGACCTTGCTTAATTCACTCTGGATGTTGCCAATGATTCGCAAAACCAAGAAACAGCGGGGTAGAAACAAACAAAAAACTATGAGAATCTTAATTTGTTCAACGTAAGAGCGGTTGGTTTGGTGAATTAATTACGCAGGAGTGAAGCAGTGAGGGGTACAGCGTGCTGCATTCAAGGACCTTCACATGTTTTTTTATTTCTCCACCTTTTGTATTTGATCTTGCGCCCTCTTCTATAAACATTCATTTTTTATTTTACAGAGCCATGCTTTCAGTAAGTGCCATTATCCAACAATCAAGTTTGCAGCACTTCAACAATGGGTCATTAGCCCAAATCAGCTCTACTGTGTGCAAACTAACGAGCTTCTTAGCTTCTCAGTCGCGTGATAGGATGCCGGTTGTTTCTTTCTTTCTTTACAAACACACGAGGGGATTTCTGGGCAGTTTATGAAATATGAGTAAAGTGAATCTATTTCCAGGTAGATGAGTTGAAGGACCGCTATGGAAAACAGTAGGCTTTGCTACACGGCTTGAAATATAGCCTGGAACTATGCCAACTATCCGACATGGAGCTGTAAGCTGGCGCTAGGGTTAAAGTACCTAAAGAATTGGTGGTACCGTTCACATTTGAATTGATACTGTACTAATTCCTAGTCCATGACAATTCGATACCGGTACCAATTTTCGTTACTGTTGTGTGTGTTCAAATGTGTTAATAAATGTTAATTGTCTGACAATTAAATGTCATTTTTTTTAATCTAACATTTAACACTGCTAATAATAACTGTGCTGTACATATGGTAGACCTCATTTTCTTATACTTCTAAATCTCATTTGCAAGTATTATGTAGTAAACTTTACATGCAGTTGCAATTCCAAGACATTAGATTGCACGAGTATTTAGACTACGTTGTGTTGTCTTAGCCAGATTGTAGTCTTTGCATTCAAGTGCTTGTCTTTTGTTGAGCCCTACAAAGTTTTTAAACTGTAAGAATTGTATGTTATACATTAATTGTAAATTGTAACTTAGTTATAGTTTCCCTTACCAAATCCAATGTAAGTTAGCATTGACCTGGCACATTTTGAAAAGTGGAGCCTTACTGTACTTTTTTTTAAATGGAAAATTGTAACACTACCGAGAGGGAGTCCGGCTGAGTCCACTGTGAGTGCTTGGCTGCTTCTTTACCGGCTAAGGCTGCAACTGGACACACACATCAAAGGTTTCGAAACTTGGTACCGTTTGATTTTATGTGAATCGGTACCCAGGAATACTGACAGACTTTGGTCGGAACCCATAAAAGTGTCACATTTGGTACCCACCACCAGAAGTAGAGTTAGTTATAATTGTGTTTTTCTTCAACATATATGCTAACCTAGCATGATTTTGCTGTTTAAATGTGATGTAGTGTTAGTACTGTGGGTCATATAGCTATGCTAATGTTGCTAACGTTCCTTGATGTGAACTTGCTGTATGTGATATATGTATGCGGACGACAACAATGTCCAAAACCCACACAAACCTCCAAAGCACATGCAATACGGAGAAAACACAACGGAAGTACGATGGAACCGGATGTTAGCATGCTACTAAAAAGTAAGCCCCATAAATATGAATACGTAGATGCCACCTCTGATGCTGTTTCCCATTGGAACAATGCGTCGATAGGGTTGTCATCTTGAGCAGGGGGAAGCCGCATCTATTTACTGCATTAGTCAACTGAGATAGAGGTATATCAGTGATTAAAATATTGGTGCCAATCAGATGCACATTGGTCTGATTGGTTTGACGAAACCCCTGCTGAAGAGGGCGGCCGCGTTGACTTGCCTGACAAGCCTGAAAGCGGCATCCATGTACAGTATTCATATCTATAATAAGAGCCCTACCAGTGTTGTCAGGTCTGAGAGGGATATACAAATAAATACCGAATTTTTCGGATTATAAGGCACACTTAAAATCCTTTCATTTCCTCAAAACTCGACAGTGCACCTTATTACCCAGTGCACCTAATGTACGGAATAATTCTGGTTGTGCTTATCAACCTCGAAGCAATTTTATTTGGTACATGGTGTGATGATAAGTGTGACCAGTGTGACATAAGAGATACGTGTAGACTGTAATATGACGCCAGTAAACAACACCACAACTTTAAATGTTCCATTGAAAATAAAGAACATTACACACGGCACTCAAAAATCTGTCAAAATGTTTTAGTATGACTTTGAAGCCGCACCGCTTGATGGATTGTCGGCCCATTAAGGCTACTGTATTACTATAGAGTGTGTATAAGGACCGCAAAATGGCACCCATATTATCTGCCGTTTTGTTTCACAATATTATGCAAAACTAACTTTTCTTACCTTCTGGTACCTGCTGATGTGTATTTGAGATCTGCATAAGTCCTGAAAGTTTGCGCACGTCCGCCACTGTAGTCTGTGCCGATACCGTAGTCGATAAGCTCCTTCTTTTTCACTATCTTCTTGTTATGGGACATTCATCCTCTGCTGTTGCCATTTCTAATATAAAATAGCTTAAAGTGCTAACTTATATCTCACTATGGAAGCGCTAAAAACTACCAGTGTAGTGGGTTTACATAATTCAACCACGAAACTTTAGTTATTAGAGAGTTCCGGTCGGACGGTTTTTCACGGGACACATTTTCGGCGTTGTTGCACTGGTGAGCCACGGATGAGGAGATGCTGCTCCGTTATTGATTGAAGTAAAGTCTGAATGTCATTAAAACAGTTAGCTCCATCTTTTGACACTTCTTCCATTCCCGTCCTTGCACGCTACACCGCTACAACAAAGATGACAGGGAGAAGATGCTGTCAAAGGTGAGCCACGTAAATAAGACCGCCCACAAAACGGCGCATTCTGAAGCGACTGTCAGAAAGCGGCTTGAAGATGGTCTGTAAAACATAATCAATGTAACATTTTGACCAAAGAACCACCATTACATGTTATTTAGACCACAAGGAAGTGTTTTCAATTTAGAAAAAAATAATAATAATATGACTCCTTTAATGCACCCTATCATCGGGTGCGCCTTATATATGAAACAAGATCTAAAATAGACCATTCATCGGCAGTGCACCTTATAATCCGGTGCGCCCTATGGTGAGGAAAATACGGTGTATTATAGAGCTACCGATTTAATTAGTTGTTTTTCCCCTGTCGTGCATGTGTTTTGGACGTTGTTGCGTGTTTGCACCTGTCGACCACCGTATATATGGCATCTATTATGTTGGTCAAGTGCAGACTTAGAGTGTATTTGTAAAAAGGAATGGAACGACCTCACAACAAACTTGAAAAGTCTAACAGATTACTCTTCATTCACAATTGAAGTTAAAAAAGTGGCTTTGGAGCAATCAAAGCTGCTCACACGGTCACTAAGGTGGGCACCTTGCTTGACATGTCAACTTAATGTGTATTATATTTATCCATGAGAGCATTTTTGTTGTAAATTATGAGGTGTGTCTGTTAAAATCAAGGTTGTTTTTACAAATGATGACAGATGTGAACAAGAGCATGTATTGTCTTTGTGTGATGATGTATATAAGGTGTGGTTGTATTGTATATTAAGTATGTGTCCATGAAAGGGCATTTTATTACTTTTTTCTTAATACTTGTGTATGATTTTATTGTCAAAATTTTATTACGTGATTTTTGTATCCCTTTAATTTAGGTAGCCAGGGACTGCAGATGGAAATGAGCTATTTAGCTAAAATCTGGTACAGAACATATCTGTCTTTGAGCTTAATGTTTCTGTGCATTGTCCCTTCAAATAAAGACTAAACTAAACTAAAAACTGGATGAAGTGCACAACAGCCACAAACTCTGTCTTAGACATGCATGGACAAACACAGCTCATTTACATTAAAGCTACAGACACACAAGACTGTGTGTTCCCAGTGGGGCTTCATTTCCAGCGTTAAGGTTTAATTTTCTAAAATACTCAATTGTGGCACCGCCGGGACTTATTTAAAATGGTCCAAAATATTACAATATGGTATTTTTAGGTTTGTGGTTGACAAGAATCACTGCAGCAAGTTATGCACAAAGTGGTCAACCCAAATATCCTGTGACCAGGGTCCTTCCTCTGGAAGTGAAAATGAGCGGCCTGGTTTTCTGCCACATATTTGACACATTTTCTCGAGCACATCTGTGTCTCTTTCTGTCTGCCTCCATTCCACATTGATTGTAGTGCCACAGCACAAGTAAGTCAGACTTAAAAGAAAGCACACATGTGTCACGGAGGCCGCGTGGGAATCAAATTGAGGCCACTGGGCCAGCGCTGGCGGCATTCATTCCATTTCGTTTTAATGAATCACTACAAGACAATCTGCTGGGAGACTGTGCTCAATTAAAAACCTTAATCTGAGCCATGAGCGCGTGGCTAAAAATCAGGACCCGGACTCCAGCAACATGTCGGATAATTGAATCCGGCGGGAACGCACACGTCCGACAGGTGGACATGATGCTTTGATTAGCGCTAAAATGTCTCCCCAGTGACACGATTGTGTTGAGAAATCGTTTATTTAGATGGCCGCAGGTGTGAATTGTTTTCATCAAACTTGTTGCCCTTGTATTGTTACATTACCGATGGCTAGCCAAAGTTAGCGCACCAACGAAGGGTAATTGGGACTGATTTATTAGCCGTGTGGCGGAAATAACCTCTTGTGTGTGTTACATTATTCGCCAGATTCACAATTAGAAGTCAGCTGAAAGTCACTTTTGAAAAGGATGTCCTTGAATTAACCTGAATTAACTTTTACAAACCGTTCATGGCTACAGCTAGCATTAGCATGTTGAGGAAGTACCAGTGGCAAACTAGCTTAGCGCCCCCCCTCGGTTGCTAATGTTTAAATAACACATTGAAACATCTTGTAACACTGTAAGAAAAAAATAATTTACACCGCACAATAACACTGTTCTGACCCATTTTGTATCTGGATAGTAAATATAATTCAAGATATCATATTCAAAAACTGGTTGGTTTTGCAAACATAGCAAATCCTGAAGTTGAGACAGTTATTGTTTCAAAATACATTGTCAAACTAGTGTTGTCCCGATACCAATATTTTGGTACCGGTACCAAAATTATTTCGCTACTTTTCGGTACTTTTCTAAATAAAGGGGACCACAAAAAATTGCATTATTGGCTTTATTTTAACAAAAAATCTTACAGTACATTAAACATATGTTTCTTATTGCAAGTTTGTCCTTAAATAAAATAGTGAACATACAAGACAACTTGTCTTTTATTAGTAAGTAAGCAAACAAAGGCTCCTAATTTAGTCTGCTGACGTATGCAGTAACATATTGTGTCATTTTCCATTCTATTATTTTGTTTAAATTATTAAGGACAATTGGTATAAAATGAATTATTAATCTACTTGTTCATTTACTGTTAATATCTGCTTACTTTCTCTTTTATCACCAAAAAATGCTTCCCGTTGCAACTCACTGCTCCCCTCACCTCCCAAGGGGTGAACAAGGGGATGGGTCAAAAGCATAGGACACATTTCACTACACCTAGTGTGTGTGTGACAATCATTGGTACTTTAACTTTAACTTAAATTAACATGTTCTATCTACACTTCTGTTAAAATATAATACTCACTTATTCTTCTGCTGTTTGATACTTTACATTAGTTTTAGATGATGCCACAAATTTGGGTATCAATCCAATACCAAGTAGTTACAGGATCATACATTGGTCATATTCAAAGTCCTCATGTGTCCAGGGACATATTTCCTGAGTTTATAAACATAATATACATTTTAAAAAAACTAAAGAAGATGTGATGCCAAAAAATATCGACGTAATCGTAGTAGTATCGACTAGATACTGTAGATACATTACAGTGGATGTTAGGTGTAGATCCACCAATGGCGTTTGTTTACATTTTGACGCCGGTGAGCTACGGTGTGTAGTGAAGCATGTTTAGCTATTCCTCGTCCAGCAGGGATGATACTTGTAAGAAATGTACTTTATTTGTTGCCATGGAGGCGAGGATTAGTGATTTAAAAGTAGCTAAAACACTGCAGACTGGGGCTGACTAGCTAGCTAGGCATGTTTTAAAGCACCTCTTCCGGTGGGCGTTTCAGTGTTATAGCTTCACCTTTATCATTAGTTTTTAAGCCAAAATGCATCCATTCTCCCTGTTCTGTCTTCACACTGTCTGCTTGTAAGTACTCTGTGATTGTGCACTGCCGAACATGCTCGTCTGCTCGTAAAACCAGCAATGACATGACGTGACGACGACGGGGGGGGGGGGCGGTGGACCTGTACTTTTCAGAGGCGGTATAGTACCGAATATGATTCATTAGTATCGTACTAATACCGGTATACTGTACAATCCTATGTCAAACACATGATTTAAATCATTCTTTGGTACATTTTTGGCACCAATAATAGATATTTGTTTTGTTTCTAAGGCTTGTTGTGGTCTCGCTTCCTTTTGAGCTTTCATTATTAACACACAAGTGTCCTATTCTAGGTCTTTTAGTGATAACATCCAAAAAGTTATGTTGTTTCAAAACATTATTCCAATCCAACAGCAGAGCATATTAATTAGTCAGTGTTCTTCGGCTGGGATTAAAGCCATTAATGTGTTGATGTTTTGGGCATTAGCATACGAGGAGCCGCGCTCAAATGGCGAGCAACGTGATGCCGCCGATGACTGCTGTAGTGTTTTTCTGGCAGCGTTAGGGAGTGTAGGTGGAGGTGTGTGGGCGAGGCTGCATGTAATGAATTCAGCCTCTCCACACAGCCGGTTTGCAACAGTGCTTCATGGACAGTCAACATCAGCCTCCTTGTCCCGACCACTGAGAGCGCTGCTGTGTTATTATGTTTAATGTACACTCAGATTCACTACAGAGCTGCTTTAAATTGCTGTGGTTTAGGTGGAACATTCAAGGTGCATCGTATTTGACCTTGTATCGATTCAATCAGATTTTGATGCATTTTACCAAAAACAAAAACATATAATTACCCAAATTGCGA
>NC_084566.2:21204124-21289124 GCF_033978685.3 Nerophis lumbriciformis
ATCCTCACTCATTATTATACTAACATATACAGTACATTAATCGGATCACTAATTGCATAGCGGTTAAGGTAAAAGAGCGACGACTTGACAGTCATGGGAAAGTGTGAGTGAGTGAGTGGCAGCAGACTTTTCCGGGCAAAATGCACTGCAAAATAAATGGGCGAAAACTGAAGTCACCGCCTGTGACCTAACTGTAAGAAACCGTCTAAAAGAAATGGGATTTAAATACAGAAAAGATAAACAAAACTGTAGCTTTATAAAAAAAAAACAAGGTTCCAATGGGCTAAGGAAAAGCAATCGTGGACTATCTAAGACTGAATGAAAGTCATATTCAGTGATGATTAACAGATCTGCATTGGGCAAGGCGATGTGTAACTGTTTTACTTATGTTTCCCTTTTCACCTGTGTGTGGTATCTTAGTTCCCAAACCGTGAAAGTGATAATGCTGGAACTTTTTGTTTGGATTTATGAAGACGACTGCCTGGAGAAAACATGCAAATGTCCACATTCATTAATGATATGGGGCTGCATGTCAGGTAATGGCACTGGAGAAATGGCTGCCATTACATCTTCAATAAATGCACAAATTCACATTGACATTTCGGACACTTTTCTAATTCCATCAATCGAAAGGATGTTTGAGGGATGACATCATGTTTCAAGATGATAATGCATCTTGCCATAGAGCAAAAACTGTAAAGGCGTTCCTAGAAGAATGATACATAAGGTCCATGTATGGCCTCCAAATAGATCGGATCTCAATCCAATTGAAAATGTGTGGTGGAAATTGAAGAAAATGGTCGATGACAAGACTACAACCTGCAAAGCTGATCTGACAAAAGCAATCAAAGAAAGTTGGAGCAAGATTAATGATGAGTTCTGTTTGTCACTCGTTAAGTTCAAGTCTCAGAAACTGCAAGCTGTTATAAAAGCCAGAGGTGGTGCAACAAATTACTAGTGATGTGTTGTATTGTTTTTTTTTTGTTTGTTCCATAATTTATTTACTCAGAACGGAGTGATTCTCTAACTTTTTCACTCTGATTGATGTAAAAATGCAACAGTACATACACCGGTGTAAGCAGCACTGGGTGCGAGATGGATGAAGTGTCTTGCTCGTGGACACAACAGCCATGACGAGAATGGCGGAAGCTGAATTCGAACCAGGAACCCTCAGGTAGCTGGATGGTCAAGCTACCATCTGAGCCATGCTGTCCCAGCTGAAAACACAACATTATAACAATATAAATAAGTATTAAAAATATATATTTCATATTACTTACATACAAAGTCTCCAAAGCAGAAGCGTATTAGAAAGTATCCAATAACAAACATGTCCGCATCATTCAATTTACTGTGTTGTGAGCTTATCTTAATGAATTATCGTGGCCATTAAGTGTCACCAAAAAACCATACTCCACTCCACTTCAAAATAAAGACATTACAGGTCCATTCCAAACCGTTTAATAATAATTAGGTTAGTGTTTTCATACCTACAATTGGTCTCTGTTTGAGTCATTTGACCAAGCCTTTTCTTAGATTGTAAGAAAACAATATGTATGATTTGTGTTGAAATTAAATTGGATCAATATCTCTGATATTGGTATCGTATTGGAAGTAAAAAAAGTAGAATCAGAACACCCCCTAACAATAACATAGTTCTACAGTTGATATATTTTTGGGATCTAGCGTCAAATTCAATTAATTGTTGTTGCACAACATTGACGACAACAAATCACAGTGCAGTAATTTGCTAGTTCTGCTCTCACCCATCATTTAGTTTAGCGTTACGGCATGAATGCCAACACCACTTTAAGTTATTGTTGGCTTTTGTAAGTTAAAAATGTGTTATGTTGTGCACACCAGCACTGTACATTGAAGCAATTCTCCGTTCCCCCTCAGGTCTGCAGATAGTGCTGAAGTCCATCATGAAGGCCATGATCCCACTGCTCCAGATTGGCCTCCTCCTCTTCTTCGCCATTCTCATGTTCGCCATCATCGGCCTGGAGTTCTACAGCGGGAAGCTTCACCACACCTGCCTGTCATCTGTCGACATCCTGGGTGGGTATACTTCAAATGTTGCTCTGCCTTTTGTACTGCAAACATATCTAATAATGTGTCCATGTCTGTTTTAGAAAATGAAACATTTTGATGTAGTCCAAAGGCAGTGGGCGTGCACATGTAGTTTGTTGTTTGTTTGTTTTTAACAGCAGCACATGTCCTTGCATAACCAAAATAACTGTTTTGATTATGTCCTTGCATCCCACGGTCCATTTTGCATTTGCAATGAATTAATATTGTAGAGCCCCTCTGCACTCCTGTTTGAAAGCCTTTTATTGAGGTGGTATTTCAAAACATTAGGCACCGTGGGCTGATTTCATTTGTCTGATTAACACCATCGCCAAGTCATTTCCAGTTAGTGAAGAGTGATCTCTCATGACATTGGGACATAGCAGGTTGGCATTTTCTTCACATGTAAAGTCTTTTTGAAGTGTTAACATTCTCTATAAAGTTTAAAAATCTGGTGAGCATCCTGGAAAACTACCGGTAAGCTATTTGCGCCGTATGTATAATAATCACCAAAGAGCCTGTACTGTAAGATACACAGGTAGTCTGCCATTTGTGTAGTGTTTCTATACGGGCTGTGTTTAGTACAAAACCCAAAACCAGTGAAGTTCGCACGTTGTTTAAATCGTAAATAAAAACAGAATACATTTATTTGCAAATCCTTTTACATTTATATTCAATTGAATAGACTGCTAAGACAAGATACTTAATGTTCAAACTGAGAAACGTATTTTTTTTGTGCAAATAATCATTAACTTAAAATTTAATGGCAGCAACACATTGCAAAAAACTTGGCACAGGGGCATTTTTACCACTGTGTTACATGGCCTTTCCTTTTAACAACACTCACTAAATCTTTGGGAACTGAGGAGACCAATTTTTGAAGCTTTTCAGGTGGAATTATTTCCCATTCTTGCTTGATGTACAGCTTAAGATGTTCAACAGTCCGGGTTCTCCGTTGTCGTATTTTACGCTTCATAATGCGCCACACATTTTCAATGGGAGACAGGTCTGGACTACAGGCAAGCCAGTCTAGTACCTGCACTCTTTTACCACGAAACCACGCTGTTGTAACACGGGCAGAATGTGGCTTGGCATTGTCTTGCTGAAATAAGCAGGGGCGTCCATGAAAAAGAAATTGCTTGGATGGCAGCACATGTTACTCCAAAACCTGTATGTACCTTTCAGCATTAATGGTGCCTTCACAGATGTGTAAGTTACCCATGCCTTGGGCACTAATACACCCCCATACCATCACTTTGCGCCTATAACAATCCGGATGGTTATTTTCCTCTTTGTTCCGGAGGACACGACGTCCACAGTTTCCAAAAACAATTTGAAATGTGGACTCGTCAGACCACAGAACACTTTGCATCAGTCCATCTTAGATGAGCTCGGGCCCAGCGCAGCCGGCGGCGTTTCTGGGTGTTGTTGATAAATGGCTTTCGCTTTGCATTGTAGAGATTTAACTTGCACTTACAGATGTAGCGAAGCACTGTAGTTACTGACAGTGGTTTTCTAAAGTGTTCCTGAGCCAATGTGGTGATATACTTAACACACTGATGTTGCTTTTTGATGCAGTACCGCCTGAGGGATCGTAGGTCACGGGCATTCAATGTTGGTTTTCAGTCTTGCCGCTTACGTGCAGTGATTTCTCCAGATTCTCTGAACCTTTTGATTATATTACAGACCGTAGATGGTGAAATCCCTACATTCCTTGCAATAGCTTGTTGAGAAATGTTGTTCTTAAACTGTTCCACAATTTGCTTACGCATTTGTTCACAAAGTGGTGACCCTCGCCCCTTCCTTGTTTGTGAATGACTGAGCATTTTATGGAAGCGACTTTTATACCCAATCATGGCACCCACCTGTTCCCAGTTAGCCTGTTCACCTGTGGGATGTTCCAAATAAGGGTTTGATGAGCATTCCTCAACTTTCTCAGTCTTTTTTTCCACTTGTGCCAGCTTTTTTGAAACATGTTGCAGGCATCAAATTCCAAATGAGCTAATATTTGCAAAAAATAACAAAGTTTACCACTTCAAACGTTAAGTATCTTGTCTTTGCAGTCTATTCAATTAAATATAGGTTGAAAAGGATTTGCAAATCATTGTATTCAGTTTTTGTTTACGATTTACACAACATGCCAACTTCACAGGTTTTGGGTTTTGTAGAATATGCCACAGACCCAGGCCATTAAAATAATGACGAGCAGGCGGTAACTATTTTGACACCGGTGTTGTACGACTTCCCAAGTGTCCAAGGCTGGAGTGGATGCTCTGTGACACCAGCCAGATGGAGAAGGCATGACAAGCTTGCGAGGTGTCAATGTTTACAGCATGCATGCATCATGGCAGCTTCTTCTTCCGCTCATGTGTCGTTCTGTGTATGCTAATATTCTGTGTATGCTACCTTCCCTCCTAGTAAAATAAAGATCCTTTATTTGGTAATTGTTCTGCACAGACAACGAGACAGTGGACTCGTCGGAGTTGGCGTTTGCGTGTGGCGTTAGGAAGTGTCCTGAGAAGTACGACTGCAATGACACCTGGATCGGCCCCAATGACGGCATCACACAGTTTGACAACATCCTGTTTGCTGTACTCACCGTCTTCCAGTGCATCACCATGGAGGGATGGACGGCCGTTCTCTATAATGTAAGAACACAATGTGCAATTTATTGTTATTTCTCTTATTTTGTAATATTTTATATTCATTATTACTGTTATTATAATACATTAAACCAATAACAAAGATAAAAAAAAGTAATTATAATACATAAACAATTTAATCATTTTAATGTAATTAACCACGAATTGTGATCACAGCTACAGGACAGCTTAAAGTTAAAGTTAAAGTACCAATGATTGTCACACACACACTAGGTGTGGTGAAATTTGTCCTCTGCATTTGACCCATCACCCTTGATCACCCCCTGGGAGGTGAGGGGAGCAGTGGGCAGCAGCAGTGGCCGCGCCCGGGAATCATTTTGGTGATTTAACCCCCAATTCCAACCCTTGATGCTGAGTGCCAAGCAGGGAGGTAATGGGTCACATTTTTGTAGTCTTTGGTATGACTCGACTGGGGTTTGAACTCACAACCTACCGATCTCAGGGCGGACACTCTAACCACTAGGTTGCTAACATATCCGATTTGGATTCACTATAATTAGCAAAGGTGCCGCTAGCTTGGGGCTAACTAAACGTTTTTGATCACACTAAGACACTGTTAAAGCTCTGACCGGTGCAAGGTACGATATTTGTTGAAATAAAGAATTTAGAAGTTCCGCTAACTGTCAGAGCTAACAACGTTAACGGCTGTCAGTTGGCTGCATAGCAACTATGAGACACACTGTCAGGTTCAAACACTGATGACATCTATTAAACAGACGAGAAGCAAGGAATCATGCAGAGACAGAGTTCAATTTGGCTCAATGAGGAGACATGTGTTTTGGGCTGTATTCTAGTTACAGATCCAAACTACGTTCTAAATGTCCAGCCTGCGTGCTTCCTCTATTTATTTGGGAGGTCCCTGGTTACATCACTGAAGCTGTCGCTGAGGGAAGGGGGTAATCTCGACAACTCCAGTTAGACACAATATATGATTATACAAGAAATGCAAATGTGTTGACGCTGGTGCTATCGCCCCGTCTCTGCTTTGTCTGCGTCCCAGTACCCGATGTTCGGCCTTGGCAGTCAGCAGGCCGAGTCTGGACACAACACTGATACGAGACGGCTGGCAATCTTTTTAATTGCCAGCTTTGCGCGGATACAAAAATACAGATAATAGCTATAGCAACGGCCCTTAAGCATAAAGTTGTGTGGTAATGTATACCGGTATACATGATTATTCTAACACACACTCAACAGAACAAAACTTCTAGCCCGGGACCTTCTGGCTTACAGATCGAACCTCAAGAAACAGATGATCTGAGGAATAATGTGGGACAGTTGGGGCAAATTATGAGAATGGCGATGAGAAAAATAGAAAAAGTAAAATTATCTGTGAGATTAGATATTAAAGGTATGTAAGCATACACAATCAGATATTATAGCTTTACAATCAAACATACAGGAGAACAACTAATATCACAGTATGACGGCTTGAGAAAGGAATTTCTTGATGCTATAAAGAAGTTCAGAGATAAAATACAGATTCCCAGACAGGGCACCACAGCAGTGAGACAGGAGGTGAAAGTCCTACAAGAGGACACAACAGCAGGTAGACAGGAGGTGAAGGTCCTACAAGAGAACACCACAGCAGTGAGAGATGAGGTGAAGGTCCTACAAAAGGACACGACAGCAGGTATACAGCAGGTGAAGGTCCTACAAGTGAACACCGCGCAGGTAGACAGGAGGTGAAGGTCCTACAAGAGGACACAACAGCAGGTAGACAGCAGGATAAGTGTTATGTTTATGTTTACCGGGGGGGGGGTATATATATATTGTCATTATATACTGTATATAATGACAATATATATATAATAATACCATCCATCCATCCATCTTCTTACGCTTATCTGAGGTCGGGTCGCGGGGGCAGCAGCCTAAGCAGGGAAGCCCAGAGTTTCCTCTCCCCAGCCACTTCGTCCAGCTCTTCCCGGGGGATCCCGAGGCGTTCCCAGGCCAGCCGGGAGACATAGTCTTTCCAACGTGTCCTGGGTCTTCCCCTTGGCCTCCTACTGGTCGGACGTGCCCTAAACACCTCCTAGGGAGGCGTTTGGGTGGCATCCTGACCAGATGCCCGAACCACCTCATCTGGCTCCTCTCGATGTGGAAGAGCAGCGGCTTCACTTTGAGCTCCCCTCGGATGGCAGAGCTTCTCACCCTATCTCTAATAATAAACAATAATGTAAGGCAATGGAGTGTGACAAAATCCAAAGGTGTGTAAAACACACAAAGTACTAATTAGCGCAGTAGCTAGCGACAGTAGTGCTCCATTGACTGAATGTGCACCACAAATCGATAAACCCGCCCACATTGGATGTGCTGCCATGCACATCCAATGCTGCCATGCACAAAATGGCTGAGCTGCAGGCATACGATGGGTGGATGAAACATTCGTACCCTGGGACTGGGTTTGCAAAACAACGCATGTTTCTATTCGGTCTGTGGTTCATACATCGAAAAGGTCATAACAAAGTGTTGGTATAAATCGAGGTTCCACAAAGGCACATGTCATTTCAGACGAACGACGCCTTAGGCTCCACATGGAACTGGATGTACTTCATCCCCCTCATCATCATCGGCTCCTTCTTTGTGCTCAACCTGGTGTTGGGAGTCCTGTCTGGGTGAGCGCGACCCCCAACCTTCCTATGAATAGTGTGTTGTTTTCGCCTGTGTTGTAGATTAAAGGTGCCATTTGTAATAATTTCATGTCAAGTCATCATTAAATGGCCCTGATATGTCAAAAGGCATTAATAAATCATGTTCTTTTTGAATACCTTTATAACTGATAACAGTAGTTTAGCCGGAATATGCTCATTTCAAAATTACATTTACAGCCCCGAAATCTTGTTATTGCTTCATTTCGATGCCCCGCCCTCTACCGTATGACCAATTAGAAAGTCCGTGGGTGTGTCACATCCAGGTTGCCAGTTACGCACTGCCACCTTCGTCTGGCTACTGCCACTGGTAAAGTTACTAAACATGTCAGATCTTCGTAAAGCTAAAAGGCGTCGTTACGATTCTCAACTTATTCATGACAAAGCCAGGCACAAAACAAGGATTTGTATTGGGGATGCCTTTGAAAGATGGACACGATTGAAGGCGGAGATGATTTTTTCATCTGACACCAAACCTGCTAATTTCTTTCTTGATAGGTAAGTCAGGCATTTACGTTTTCTTATTACTTTTAATAAATGGAAATGGAAATTTCGTATGTAAACTATATTGTCCAATACAGTATATGACCTTGTCTAACAAAGCTAGTATGTTTGTGCACCGAATGCTTACTTAGCATGCTTGGCACGGGGGAAATACAAACGTATATGCCCGTTAGCATGTATGTCGATGTGTTATCCAACTGACAGGGCAAAATATATTTAAGACAAATAAAACCTATGTGGATATGGGTAGTGTCAGTGCCTATTTCGTTCTCAATATGCAGATATGCTGAGGAAAGGGGGTTCCAACATTAGCACGGCTAATTGCGGTTTCTGGTACTGTATGTGCATCAAACACGTATGGGGTGGTATTTGCTTGGCACAATATAATGCATTACATTTGTGTATTGACAAGGTAGTGGGCTATATGATTGATGTGTACCATAGTTTTTGTGTAACGTGGGTTGGCTCATAGAATTGCACTCAGCACTGACAGATGGTGATTGATTGAGTTTAGTTTATTTCGAACATGAACAAACTTCCAGTATAATACATCACACATAATTTCATATAATTTCTCTTTACATCATGTTCGAAAAGGAGTAGGAAGAAGCAAAGCTTATTTAATCCTACCCCTTTCCCACTTCAGAGCGTTTACAAATACATGTTCATTTACTGACTTCTTTTTGTAGCACAATTACATCAGTGAATGATTAATACAGCAGTTCTTGCAATATATAATTAAGTCAGTCATGATAAACATACTGAGATGAAGAATATCCCGTTTTCAATAAGGTTTGAGGTATTTCTCATAATTCTTCTTCCTTGTACTTTGTAAGCACTATTAATTTGAACAACGTCTTAAAGTGGATCATATCAGTACATTGTTTAACTTCTTTGCTTAACCCATTCCATAGTTTAATTCCACATACTGATATGCTGAAGGTCTTAAATGTTGTACGTGCATACGAATGTTTTAAGTTAGTTTTTCCTCTAAGGTTATATTGAGAATAAATGTTGTACATTCTTGGGTAGCAGGTTATAGTTTGCTTTGTACATAATTTTAGCTGTTTGCAATTTTACCAAATCGTTGAATTTCAATATTTTTTATTCAATAAATAACGTGTTTTATGTTCTATATATCCAACATTATGGATCAGTGTAACTGATCTTTTTTGTAACTTGGTGAGTGAATGAAGTGCGCATTTGTAGTTATTTCCTCATATTTCTGCACAATAACTCAGATATGGTAACACTAGCGAGCGGTAGAGAATATGGAGTGATATTTGGTCCAAAACATTTTTTGCTTTGTTCATTATTGAAATACTGTATTTTTTGCCACCTTATGTTGCATATTTTTTATATGAGATTTCCAGTTAATTTTATCATCTATTATTACGCCCAAAAATCCAATTTCTTTTACCCTTTCACTGTCTACTCCGTCTATTTGTATTTGTGTATGATGCTCTTTTGATGTGCGTAAATGGAAGAGAATTCAGTGCGTCAGGTTGGATGCAACATGGGGTTATGCTGAACAAAATGTGGCGATCATTTTAGTGTTGGCCTTTGCTTGCCATCAAAGTAGGCCTATGCGATATATAATATATTATTATATATAATTATTTCGATGGTGGTCCGTGCGGTCAAACTAGACATTTTAGGAGGGTAATGCTAACAATCTGTCCCAACTCCCGACTAAAATATTGCTGCGTAACTTTACAAATACATTTGGCTGATCGACATGAGTAAAATGTGGCATAATTACTCAGTAAACCATCTTACAAGAAGCATAAACAAGAGAAACCTACAGCGTAGGACTCGTCGATTGTCATTTGAGGTTCCTTGGAGTAGGATTCGGATTCGGCTGTGTATCTGGCAACCTCAGTCATGGAGAGTGGGAGGGGATAACATCATTTTGACCGTGATTGCAGTACCATTTGTGGCCACATTACTACATATGGCACCTTTAAAGTTCTTTTTCTGCAGAGAGTTTGCTAAGGAGAGGGAGCGGGTAGAGAACAGGCGGGCCTTCATGAAGCTGCGGCGCCAGCAACAGGTGGAACGAGAACTAAACGGCTACCGGGCGTGGATTGACAGGGCAGGTACTGCAACAGTCTAATACTTTTTTTTTTTAAATAGAGACACTAATGGCAATAATCCAATATGGACATACAACTAAATGGACATAATGTGTCAGGAGTCTGCTTGGTTGCACGCACAGGCGCTATAATGGCGTCTGCATCGGCCATCTCCCACGCAACTAGAGGGTGAGGAAAAGGTGATACTGACTCACTGACTTAAATTTGTGCAAACGTATACATGTGAATTGGACATGTTTGTGTGTGCGCGTGTGTGTACCTCCATGTGGGTGAGAGTGGGAAGCGAGAGGGAGATGTATTGCGAGGACTGAAGAGAGAAGAAGAGCTCCTTCTCTCAACAAGGGCACCGGGGTTTCTGAACGTTTACATTAGTGCAAGCTTGCTTCCTGAAACAAAAATGGCAAACGCCCTGACCGATCCGTGTATATTGTACTTCCATGTCTATGTATAATGTATTTTTTCCTGTTACAGAGGAGGTAATGCTGGCAGAGGAGAACAAAAATTCTGGGAGGTCCCCATTAGATGGTAAGATCATAGATATGACCGTTTTTTGCGCATATTTATTGTTGTTCACAAAATACATTGTTGTTCACAAAATACAAAACCTAAGTGGCATTGTGAGCATGTACGCAAGACAAACAACAAACATGGGAGACAACGCTGCACAACAACTACACAAAACTACATCGTGCCTCAACAAGACTGAATTGTGTGGTGTTCAAAGTATTCGGGTTTAGAGAGCTATGACTATCATCACTGTCCAATTAAAGTCTGGTTGACTAATGTTGACATAAGCGGTTGTTGACATAATTGAAACCGAAACAAGCCATTGGTTGTGCATTAATTAGTGACATCGGCCCGTGTCGTAAGAAATGGATGATAAAGGATTTTCAAACCTACAACGGTATGTTGACATGATTCTTCTTCCATTTTTGCACATTTTTATTCAGATTCTTCAGTTTTCATATGAAATTTCATACTCATATTTAACTGCTGCTGTAATTTAGTTCTATGTAACGCTTGACTACATGAATTTTTGTACAAATCTCTCCTGGTGGCGAACAATCTGAAGAATAGGGGGGCATTTCGTCTGTGACTTTGGTAGAATCCTGGTTAATACTAAAATACTTTTATTTTTAAGCTTGTGCTGAACAGGATGTCACTGTGCACATGTTTTAATACTGTATAACTCGACTGTATCACAATCGTTTTTTGGCAGAGTAGGAGGACAATCACAGGAACGAGAGGTGTGAGGGGACCCAGGGCAGAGGAGATGAACACAACTGGAAGTGAAGTGAAGTGAATTATATTTATACAGCACTTTTTCTCTAATGACTCAAAGCACTTTACATAGTGAAACCCAATATCTAAGTTACATTTAAATCATTGTGTGTGGCACTGGGAGCAGGTGGGTAAAGTGTCTTGCCCAAGGACACAACGGCAGTAACTAGGATGGCGGAAGCGGGAATCGAACCTGGAACCCTCAAGTTGCTGGCACGGCCACTCTACCAACCGAGCTATACTGCCCCAAGGAAGGGTGAACCACAAGGAATCCACTGGCCCCGAATGAATAGACTGGAGATCTTGAGTAGTCAGAAGGAAATGGGTATCAGGTGTGCACGAAAGTGGCACGCCCTGTGACACAAAAACAAAGCACTGCAACAAAAATCAGACAGGTGGCAGCAGAGGAGCTAAACCGTACCCTTCCGAGTTGATCAGATACTGAACTGCCTTCCCCACCTTCTGGAGTCTAAAATGGCCTTGACAGTATAAGCTGGGTGGCCATCGATCATGAGTGGAGGAAGAGTAGGCGTTGTAGGAGGGCACAGCGGACTGGTCGTAACCGGCTTGAGGTCCGAGAGGCGAAAAACGGGATGACGCTTGATGGATAGGGGCAGCTGGAGCGCGACCGCCGCAGGGCTGAGAATCCTGCTGATTTTGAAAGGCCCCACGAACGCCAATAGTAGGTCCCGAGACGACAGCCATACCTGTTGTCCATGTTGATAATTAGGCCCTGGTATCCTGTGGCGATCCGCCAGCCTACGGTTCAAGGCAGCTGTGGGGGACAGAGCCGCTGTTGTATCCCGTCACATCGGATAATCTCGACGTATGTGCTGGTGGATGGAAGTGATTGCGATCTCCGACTTCTGGGAAGGAAAAAGAGGCGGCTAGAACATACAGGTAAAAGCCAGTAAATTAGAATATTTTGAAAAACTTGATTTATTTCAGTAATTGCATTCAAAAGGTGTAACTTGTATATTATATTTATTCATTGCACACAGACTGATGCATTCAAATGTTTATTTCATTTAATTTTGATGATTTGAAGTGGCAACAAATGAAAATCCAAAATTCCGTGTGTCACAAAATTAGAATATTACTTAAGGCTAATACAAAAAAGGGATTTTTAGAAATGTTGGCCAACTGAAAAGTATGAAAATGAAAAATATGAGCATGTACAATACTCAATACTTGGTTGGAGCTCCTTTTGCCTCAATTACTGCGTTAATGCGGCGTGGCATGGAGTCGATGAGTTTCTGGCACTGCTCAGGTGTTATGAGAGCCCAGGTTGCTCTGATAGTGGCCTTCAACTCTTCTGCGTTTTTGGGTCTGGCATTCTGCATCTTCCTTTTCACAATACCCCACAGATTTTCTATGGGGCTAAGGTCAGGGGAGTTGGCGGGCCAATTTAGAACAGAAATACCATGGTCCGTAAACCAGGCATGGGTAGATTTTGCGCTGTGTGCAGGCGCCAAGTCCTGTTGGAACTTGAAATCTCCATCTCCATAGAGCAGGTCAGCAGCAGGAAGCATGAAGTGCTCTAAAACTTGCTGGTAGACGGCTGCGTTGACCCTGGACCTCAGGAAACAGAGTGGACCGACACCAGCAGATGACATGGCACCCCAAACCATCACTGATGGTGGAAACTTTACACTAGACTTCAGGCAACGTGGATCCTGTGCCTCTCCTGTCTTCCTCCAGACTCTGGGACCTCGATTTCCAAAGGAAATGCAAAATTTGCATGGTTGGGTGATGGTTTGGGGTGCCATGTCATCTGCTGGTGTCGGTCCACTCTGTTTCCTGAGATCCAGGGTCAACGCAGCCGTCTACCAGCAAGTTTTAGAGCACTTCATGCTTCCTGCTGCTGACCTGCTCTATGGAGATGGAGATTTCAAGTTCCAACAGGACTTGGCGCCTGCACACAGCGCAAAATCTACCCGTGCCTGGTTTACGGACCATGGTATTTCTGTTCTAAATTGGCCCGCCAACTCCCCTGACCTTAGCCCCATAGAAAATCTGTGGGGTATTGTGAAAAGGAAGATGCAGAATGCCAGACCCAAAAACGCAGAAGAGTTGAAGGCCACTATCAGAGCAACCTGGGCTCTCATAACACCTGAGCAGTGCCAGAAACTCATCGACTCCATGCCACGCCGCTTTAACGCAGTAATTGAGGCAAAAGGAGCTCCAACCAAGTATTGAGTATTGTACATGCTCATATTTGTCATTTTCATACTTTTCAGTTGGCCAACATTTCTAAAAATCCCTTTTTTGTATTAGCCTTAAGTAATATTCTAATTTTGTGACACACGGAATTTTGGATTTTCATTTGTTGCCACTTCAAATCATCAAAATTAAATGAAATAAACATTTGAATGCATCAGTCTGTGTGCAATGAATAAATATAATGTACAAGTTACACCTTTTGAATGCAATTACTGAAATAAATCAAGTTTTTCAAAATATTGTAATTTACTGGCTTTTACCTGTATACCTGTGGCCGAGGAGGTGAGGAAATTGGGAGTGTACTCCACCCAAGGGAGGTGGGAGGACCAGGACGAGGGTGTCGGTGGCATTCGCAGCGGAGTGCCACCTCAATGTCCTGAATAGCCCGCTTCGTCTGGCTGTTGGTCTGGAGGTGGTATCCTGATGAAAGGCTACCGCTGATTTGGATTCTTTTAAATCCACGTCCACTCTCTGGTGACTGCTCTCCTTCAATATTCTGCTGCTGAGCTCCTGCGACTCCGTTCTCGGTTGTTTCGTCCACAGCCAGTGACGCTTCACCTTATCAGCCCTGCCGAAGGTACAGCCACCTTGGGTCCTGCAGAAACCATCAGCTCAGTGACAGCACGCCAATAAAAACTTGACGCCCGCCACGGAACATTGGCTGGGAAGTCGACCACAAATTGTTAGCCGGCCTAGTTAGGTCGGCTAACTCAAGACATCAAAATGATAGCGCTAACACCAACTTCGGTCTTCTTAACATCCGCTCACTCCCGAGCAAAGGACATCTTATCCAGGATCTCTTTACTGACCATAAACTGGACTTTATGTGCCTATCAGAATTATGGCAACAGCTCAATGATTTCATGGACCTTAACAACGCGACTTTTCCCTGGTTTGTTTACACTTCCAAACCTTGCGCCACCGGTCACGGAGGAGGTCTCGCGATATATCTATCGTGAGACCTGGAAAGTGGAAGGTCTCACCGGTGTTTTCTCCCGCCTTCTGATCCTTTAAATCCACAGTTTTGCAACTATCTGGACCTACTCCCACAATCATTGCTGCTATGTACCGACCACCTAAATATGACAAAGATTTTATTTGACATTTTCTGCTTTTCTCACTCATCTTTCCTGCTTCACTTTTGCAATTATCTGGAGCTATTCCAACTATCATTGCTGCTGTGTAGCGACCACCGAAATATAACAAAGATTTTATTAGTGTTTTTTCTTCTTTTCTCACTCATCTTTCTTCACTTTTAGTGATTTTTCTGCTTTTCTCACTCATCTTTCTTCACAATATTTACTATTGGGGGATTTTAATGTTTACATAGACAGCACTAATAATACAATCTCCAGGGATTTTTCATCCTGTCTCCAAAGCTTTGGTCTGGAGCAGTACATCAACTTCCCTACTCACTGTAAAGGGGGAATGTTGTAAATGCAACTTCCAATTCACTACCCGACTCCGATCAGTATCAATATCTTTCACTGTCAAATAAAGTTTCTCCATAATTACCTTCCCCCGCAATATTTATTTTCGCCAAATCAAGGACATCAACTCTGACGCTCTTTCCACCGTCATTGACAGGCTCCCTAGCATAGACTCTCTTTCCTCTCCCGATGAACTTGTCACCTACTATAACGATAATCTTCATCATCTACTTGACATGCTGGCTCCTGTGAAAAATAGAACCGTCTCTTTCACCAACTCTGCAGCCTGGTTTACTCCCACACTTCGCAAATTAAAAATCAAGAGACGCCAACTTGAACGTCTCTACAAAAATACTGGACTCACTATACACAAAGACATATACATCTGACATCTCCAACATTACAAAGACTGCTTGAACAACACTACTATACATCTTTTATCAGTTCTAAAGAAGGCAACTCCAAAACACTTTTTCCCTTCTCGCCAAAATTACAAATACACAGTATTCACTTCCCTCTAATAATGACTGTTTTTTGTTGTTCCCTTATGCAATTTTCCAATTCCAAAATCACCCAGCAACTTCCTTATTCCTCCCCTAAGCCACAGTACACCCTCCCTCCATCCCTCATCCATTCATTTTCTAGTCTTTCACTGCTTTCTCAGTTGGACATTACTGCACTTATCCGTCGATCCAAGCCATCCACCTGTCATTTAGATCCTATCCCAACTGCATTAGTGAAAGTCTGCCTCCCCTCACTGATCCACCTCATCTTTAATATCATCTATTCTTCTTTCACTACTGGAGTTGTTCCCTCAGCTTTCAAAACAGCAGCCATAATGCCAATTCTGCAAAAACCTGACTCAGATCCAAATAATTTTAATAACCTTCCACAGCACTGAAACAGCACTGGTAAAAATCACAAAGGATCTCCTCCTGGCAGCTGATTCTGTTGCACAGTATTGGCCTCACAAACACACCCGTTCACTGGTTTAGATCATATCTCTCCGACCGCCCTCAGTTTGTTCAACTTCAATTATCCAAATCCCCTCCGTCTCCCGTTTCCTCTGGTGTGCCCCAGGGCTCTGTCCTGGGTCCCTTGCTTTTCATTATCTACATTCTACCTCTTGGCAATATTTTCCGTAAATTTAAAATGGATTTTCACTGTTATGCAGATGACACCCAGCTCTACCTCTGTAGCAAACCCACTGCTTCTCTTCCTTCTTCCTCCCCTACAGACTGCCTCAATGAACTCAAGCAGTGGTTCTCATCCAATTTCCTCCAACTCAACAGTAATAAAACCGAAATCTTACTAATAGGTACAAAATCCATTCCAGCCAAAACCAACAGCTTGTTCATGACTCTCGGCAATTCGTCTGTCTCAACCTCCTCCCAGGTTTAGAGTCTGGGTGTCAACCTCGACAGCACACTCGCTTTTCAAGCCCACATAAACAACATTACCCGGTCTGCTTACTTCCATCTACGCAATATTAATCGCCTTTGCCCTTCCCTGACCACACATACTGCTGCCATACTGGTTCATAGCCTTGTCACCTCTTGCCTGGACTACTGCAACTCGTCCTGTTTGGTCTCCAACACAAGTCACTTTTCAAACTTCAGCCTCTCCAAAACTCTGCTGCTCAGATAATAATCCAGCACATCACCCCTGTTCTGCAACAACTCCACTGGTTACCCATCAAACACCGTATCCAATTTAAAATAAATCTCCCCCACTTTCAAAGCTATCCATAACCTTGCCCCGTCATATCTTTCTGACCTGCTCCATGTCGGCACGCCCTCACATTCCCTAAGATGCTCCTCGTCATCCGTCCACCTCACTCCCCTTATATAGACTGTCCACCATGGGTCCTGAGCCTCAGCCCGTCATCTTTGGAACTCACTACGTCCAGACCTTCGCAATATGGACTCAATTTCCCTCTTTAAATCAAGACTCAAAACACACCTATTCCTAACTGCTTGTTTTTGTCCAATTTTTTAGTTTTTGTTTTTGTACGGTGTCCTTGAGTGCCTTGAAAGGCGCCTTATAAATAAAATGTATTATTATTATTATTATTATTTTGTCTCTGAGGACATCGTTGATTAAGTTTTGCAAAACCGCAGGCGCATTAGTGAGGCTAAACGGTATAACCAAATATTAATAATGCCTCATAGGGCTGTTAAAAGTGGGCTTCCACGCATCTGCCTCCTTGATTCTCACCAGGTGATAATCAGGTGTCAGTCAAATTTTTGTGAAAACAGCTGCCGAAGATAAAGAATCCATAAGTGGCAATGGATAGCTATTCTTTACAGTTACGTCGTGAGTGGAAGAGTGAACTGGAAGACTGGAAGAGTGAACAATTAGGAATCTACTGGCGCCGAGTGAATGGACTGGGGAGCTTAAGTAGTCAGGCTTTTAGTTATTATTTTAATGTCTTTGGCATTGTCGTTGCATTCTGTTTTTTTATGGTGCAGACTAGCAGTGATACGCTCCAACTGCTTCAACAAGTCGACTACACACTCAGTCATGTTTTTGATGATGATCATCCACTTCTTGTACTCAACGCTGTCCTTAAATCTCACTTTCTTCCTTCCCGCTAATGGAAAAACTAAGTTATGTCCATCTCTAGCCATAAGCTAATGCTAGTGAGTGAGATCAGATGTTTTGGTCTGATCTTACGGGGTTCACTGTGACATTTGATTCTCCCACTAATGGTGGGGATGTTTGGAATTCAAAAGCATAAAAATTAGCTGAGATACAGCTCTTATCTCAAAAAACTCTCAAGTTGGGGCACTCTTAAGTTGATAATAGCAATATAATGGTAAATAGAGACACACATAGAAAAGTCGAAGTCCTTTTGTTGTATTAATCTATACATTTCTATGTAAATCCAACAGCGAAATGCTATGTTAAAGCTGATTTTTGTTGTTTTTAGTGCTGAAGAGGGCGAGTAAGAAGACAGGTGCACGAAGAGGAGCCCCGGGTGACGAAAAATACACGGACATGTCCACTGCCAGTGAGTTCATTGATGTCTCTTTATTCATATTGTGGATTTCAAATGACTACTTTTCCTGCATCCATGTGCGTGGCAGGCATGTCTCGCTCCAGGATGAACTTCCGCAGTGGCCGCCGAGGCCCAGCCGCTTACATGCGACGCAAAGAGCGCATGTTGCGCATCTCCATCCGTCGCATGGTGAAGACGGACACGTTCTACCTGATGGTGCTAAGCCTGGTGGCTCTCAACACCATCTGTGTGGCCATCGTCCACCACAACCAGCCCGACTGGCTTACCATCTTCCTCTGTAGGTTACACTTTACTACTTCTTGTTGTCAAAAAAAGGGCTACAAATCTTCCAGATGGCATTCTGTATTGATTGCATGGATTTCTTTGTTTTCTCCTCGCCAGACTATGCAGAGTTTGTGTTTCTGGGGCTGTTTTTGGCTGAGATGTTCTTGAAAATGTATGGTTTGGGTTTCCGCCTTTACTTCCATTCATCTTTCAACTGCTTCGACTGTGGCGTGAGTGAAGTCCTCACATGCTAATGTTATAACCTCTTAATATAAAAAGTCAAATGTTTAGGAGAATACCTAGACTAATGCTTCTCTGTGGTTTTCAGGTTATTGTCGGCAGCATCTTCGAAGTGGTGTGGGGCTTCTTCCGACCTGGAATGTCATTTGGCATCAGTGTGCTGAGGGCGCTGAGGCTCTTGAGGATTTTCAAGATCACCAAGTAAGTGGGGCAGCGACATCATTTTTCTCCCCGACAGGATGGGGCAGTTTAGCTTCTTTTTTTCAAACTTGATGATTAAAATAGACACAAAAAGCTTGTTTTTGCCCCTCTTTTCCAGATACTGGGCCTCACTCAGGAACCTGGTTGTGTCGTTAATGAGCTCCATGAAGTCCATCATCAGCCTTCTTTTCCTGCTCTTCCTCTTTGTTGTGGTCTTTGCCCTGCTGGGGATGCAGCTCTTCGGAGGACGGTAAGGAGTGATCTTCACTCCTCCATAGCTTTACAAAAAGGTTCAACATCCTTCTTCCTCCTCGTTGGTCATATCTGACCCCACACTTTTATGTTTGCTCCCCTCAAGGTTCATCTTTGAGGATTACACTCCTACCAACTTTGACACATTTCCAGCTGCCATCATGACAGTGTTTCAGGTTTGTACCCTCCTCCCCCTCTAACTCGCCCTCCTTTTCTGCCATGACACATTGCACCCAAGAATATTTCTCACCCGGGGCACAGATTAAACAACTCTTCTCGCTCACTGGCCGCCCCCTGCCTGCGCTGCCCACCCACACATCCATGCACGCATATGTGCGCATGAACATCAGAAACATGGGTCGAATCTGCATCAGATCAGCCAGAAAAATGCATCCAAGCTTCTTGTGTTGCTTTTTTTACAGTGCTAAATACATGCTTTTGCATTCTACTGTACTACGCTTGCCTGTCACGTCATTAAGTACACCTCTAAAATATAATACAATCTAACACAAAAGCCTTATCCCATAATAAACACATTTCATAAACAAATCAATTGAATTTGCTATAATCATCCCCTCAAGGGGAACTGCGCCTTTTTTAATTTATTTTGCCAATCATTCACAATCTTTATGAGACAAGTACACACAGTTCTTTTTCTTTTCTGTGAGTTCTCAATATTAAAAAACTTCTTTTTAGAGGCAGCTAACAATGCAGAAGAAAAGACACAAATACAAACACACACGCACACACAGAACTATTGACTATAACAAAACATGGCATGGCACTGAGGATTGAGGAAAAACACCACTCTTGAGGCATCCACACTGGAAAATAACTAAAATTAACGCCACCAAAAAAATAGTAAACAATATATGTACAATTAAAATAAATATTACATAAATAAATTAATAATAAACATAACATTTAGAGAATAATAGTAGTACTAATAGCAATGAATAAAACAGAGAATATTTAACGTGATTAGTAAAAAGCCTGATTTAAAATTGATTTCTTTAACCTCTTTTTAAAAGTATCAACATTTTCTGCAGTACTGCGGCTCTCTGGCAAGCTGTTCCACAGGTGGGGGACATCGTGGCTAAATTCCGCCTCACTGTGGGTCTTTGTCCTGGTATTTGGTAAAGATAAAAGTTTGGTGCCAGAGGACCTCAGGACCTGCGAGGGTTGATACGGTAAAAGCAGGTCGGATAGATAAGAAGACGCAAGGCCAGTAAGACATTTAAAAACTAACAATATAACTTTAAAATCCACCCTGAAGCGGACGCAGAGCCAATGCAGTGACTTTAAAACTGGTGTAATGTGCTCCCACCCTCTGGTCCCTGTCAGTTTTGTGATAATTGTTGAGTTCTAATATTGTTTTTGGGAAGACGGGAGGGCAGAGCATTATAATAGTCTAAATGACAGACAATAAAAGCATCCATTAGATGAAAAAAAACAAAAAAATCATTTTGTAATATTTTTTATGTGTAGTGTAAAAATCAGCTTAGTCAAAAATCACGCCCAGACTTTTTATGGATTGCGTTGGTTTTTAGTAAAAGTTTCTCCCTCTGGCTTTCAGGACCTATAACTAAAACCTCTGTTTTGTCCTGGTTGAGCTGGAAACTGATGCTGTGTTTCCTAATGACTTCCCGAAGAGGCAGCATATAAAGATTACAAAGAGTGGGACCGAAAATGTTGCCTTGGGAAACCCCACATCTTATATCATCGGTTCCTGAGGAACATGCATCCATACTTACATAAAAACATTTGCCTGTAAGATAAGAGCGGAACAAGTTAAAAACAGTACCAGAGTGGCTGACAAGGTGTCAAAGTCTATTTAATAAAATGTGATGGTCTACTCAATCAAAAGTGGCGCTTACATCCAGCAGAACCAACTCTGAGATTTTTATTATCTAAATTCAACCTGATGCTGTCTTGGCACCGGGCTTCATCTTAAAACCAGACTGAACCAGACTTTCTAAAATGTAATTTCTGTTTAAAAAGCATTGACTTGAAAAACAGTTTTTCTAAAATCTTACTTAGGAACTGTAATTTGGATACAGGTCGGTAGTTATTAAAATCGTTTGGATCCAAACAGCTCTTCTTTAGTTACGGCCTTAAAACTACCATTTTAAAAGCGGCAGGAAAGACCCCTGCCTCAGGAGAGCAATTCATGATGAAGTTGACTGGCCGCTGTTACACTCGCACAGACGTGCATGCGCCCGTCTCAAAGGAGATGTATTCATGAATGAAATTTAACAATATTTTTGTTCTGTTTAGTGAAATCATGATTTTTTTTTTTTTTTTCAAATTGTGTTTTCGGGGCGTGGTGAGTGGGGTGTTGTTGAGGTTTTTAGTTTTTTTTATGGGGGGGTTAAGTTAAGGCTGGGATGTTGTTTCTTCCTTAAAATGCTAAATTCGGAATAATCCTCACTCTGTTGATTTAAAAAAAAAAAAAAGGTTTCCTAGCGATGTTGCAATGGTTTTATGCAGTGTTCCATTTATTGAGAGCCATATAGTGTCAACTGTCAAGTTGGTAGTGTGTAGAATTTTAACGCTGACCAACTTCCCCGCTTGGGGGCACAACTTTCTACTACACAGGTGAGTGGTATGATTTATAACTTGAATTTATTTTTTCCAAACTCCAAGGCGATACAGCAGAAGCAGCTAAAGCTCCTTTTTTTTTATGGCGGGCCGCAACCAACGTTATTAGCAGCTCAGACTAGTAGCTGATTTAGGCCTGGGCGATATGGCCTAAAAATAGAATAAGAAAATAAAAATAAAATATTCTGATTTTTTCTCATACTTTTTAAAGAAACAAATGACTGAGATAAATCAAAACAAATTTTTCTTTTATTTGATCAGAAACTATTAGTTTGAAATGACACTGCATACAATGCATCTTACTCTTAGCTAAATTCTAATTTGCATAATATTGTTCTTTTTGCTCTTCACCCTCCTCACACATGATTGCATAGCATCTTCAGCATCAAACCTCACTGTCAAATATGTTGACGACACCTGTGTGTAATCTCATGTCAGTACAAATACAGCTGCTCTGTGACAGCCTCAGAGGTTGGTTAAGAGACTATTGGGAGCAAACAGCATCATGAAGTCCAAGTAACACACCGGATAGGTCAGGGTCAGGGAGAAAGTTGTGGAGAAGTTTAAAGCAGGCTTAAGCTATACAAAAATTTCCCAAGCTTTGAATATCTCACGGAGCGCAGTTTAATTCATCATCCGGAAATGGAAAAAGCACAACCGTAAACCTACCAAAATAAGGCCGTCCACATAAACTTACAGGCTGAACAAGGACAGCGTTGATATGCAGCCAAGAGGCCCGCTGGATGAACTGCAGAGATCTACAGCTCAGGTGTGGGAATCTGTCCACAGGACAAATATTAGTAGTGCACTGCAAAACCATAAGAATGAAGGATGGTTTGAGTTGATGGAAAGATGAATTGAGCCAAATACAGGGAAATTTTGGAAGAAAACCTGTTAGAGTCTGCCAAAGACTTGAGACTGGGCAGGAGTAGAACAACCCTAAACATAAACCCAGGGCTACAGTGGAATGGTTTAAATCAAAACATATTCATTAGTTAGAATGGCCCAGTCAAAGTCAAGACCTAAACCCAATCGAGAATCTGTGCCTGCGACATCTGAAAACTGCTGTTCACAATTACTCTCCATCTAATAATCTGACTGAGCTTGTGCTGTTTTGCAAAGAAGAATGGAAAAAATACCAGTCACTAGATGTGTAAAGCTGGTAGCGACTTACCGTAAAAAAAACTTGCATCTTTAATTGCAGCAAAAGGTGGTTCCTCAAAGTATTAACTCAGGGGGTCTGAATACTTTCGCTCAATACCCTTTTCACTTTTTTATTTGTAAAAAAAAAGAAAGAAAGAGAAATCATGCATACTTTATTAATTTTATTTCAACTTAAAAATTGTGTATACCACTTTGTGTTGGTGTTTCACATACAATTCCAATCAAATCTAATCTATTCCATGTTCAGATAATGTTTAGGCCAATTGACTGGGTGATGCCAATATCAGAGACATGCTGAGCAAATCTTAAGTTATTGTCGCATTGAACCCATTAGTTTCCTAAGACATACTGTACAATCATGCGACGATACATGAGCACCAAAGGAAGGTGTATAGAAGAGTATATAAAACTGGTTGTGAGGTGGAAACTTGGCTGGACAGCACAAATTGGTCTGTTAATAAAGTTCTCTTTATTAATCAAGCTTGTATGAGCGGCAGGGATGGGTACCTATAACATTTGAACCAATACGGCACCAATTATATCTACTTTTGTGTGGTATTAAATGTTAATTGTTTGATAATGAAATCTATTTTCATATAGCATCGAGCCGATAAGTGTGCTGTCTTGTTTTCTTACACTTTTGAGTCTCATTTGCATGGATGCATTTATTTCAGTTTGCCCTAGGTGTGTTGCTGTAGTCAGGAAGTAGTTTTTGCCATTAAGTCAAATGTGCCAGTTTTGTCTTCCGTTGCGCCCTACAAAGTCTTTATGTTGTAAGTATTGTACTTATTACACACCAGCTGTTTGATTGTAACATGCATCTTAGTTGAAGTATTCATTACCAAATTTGGAGGTGTTGAAATCGTTATGTAAAATCCCTAATGCTAATCACTAGCATGTATATGGCATATCCACTGTAAATTAGCATGGAGCTAGAGCGTTTTTTAAAAGCCGAGCCTTACTTTTAAACATTTTCTATTAAGCATGCTTGTTTTTTTGGCATTGGAAATTGGAACAATACCGAGAGGCAGTCTGCTATGAATACACCTGTTCGCCGGCCAAGTGATTTAGCCGGTGCAGAGTCTGCAAGCAAAGGTATTGAAATATGATACCGTTGGATTTTTCATGAATTTGTACCCGGTAGTGCTGGCAGAATTCGGTCTGCACCTATAAAATACCGAACTCAATACTCATCTGCGTCTCCACCATAAAAAGGCCTGATAATGTTCACTTCAGAATCAAAATCTATCCTGTCTCAACACAACAATCAAGTCGCTAGTGTTTTTATCATGTCATGCATGATAAAGCAAAGCCAATTATTCTGTGTATTTCCTTGCAGATATTGACGGGCGAAGACTGGAACGAGGTGATGTACAACGGGATTCGCTCGCAAGGAGGCGTGCAGTACGGCATGTGGTCGTCCATCTACTTTATTGTCCTCACCCTGTTTGGAAACTGTATCCTTGCTGATAACTTTAATACTTTCAATCCCATCAGTTAGGACAGTTCATGATTGCTGTGCCCAAAGGGCCATTAAGTGCCTGATCTCCTAAAGGTTTGCATGTACTAAAACACAGGCAAACTTGATAGTAGACGCAAAGCTGATTTACTAAACTTGTGCACAGAGGATTGTGTCTCTTAAGTGAGCAGAATAGGAAGCACAATTAATTTAGCTTGTCTGTCTTCATAAATATGCAGAATATATGCTGATCATCAGAACGGCCACAATACTGGGAGGAGATGTAAATGAACTTATGCAGCACGTGCAGTGTGATCTATCAAGGCTGAAAGTGCTCTGCAGACGCTATTTTGTGTCCTCATTTAGTATGTCTGAAAAGTAAGTGCAAACTGACACTGACACAGTCGCGCACACGGCTCTGAGAAACGAGGGCGAGCTTCAAAGACAGATAATGGACAGGGAATCCTCCGTCCTACGTGTGTGTCAACATTTTTGGAATGTCAGAAGAAAAAAAAAATCTGACATATCGTCTATTCAGCAATATTCTTTTATAATTTTATAGCTGAGGAATAACTTAATTCAGTTGATGCGTTTTTGTGTCTGTTGGCGTTTTTTTGTTTTTTTTAATGCCGTAGGTTTTTTTCATTCAGGAAATATATTATCTCCTATATTTAAAAAATATATATTGTAGTATACATTTTCTTGCGTTTAGATCCAGACGCATGAAAATGCTGCTGTTGTGATGGTCCACTGCCTCCCTGCAGAGCGCACGTCAGCGAGCTAAAAATTGTTTCTGTTGTCTTGATTGTGATTCTATCGCAGAAAAGGTGTTACAAATTATAAATGTTAGCTTCTAGTTAAACAACATTGCACACAGGTTAGAGGATGATAACAGGAATGTGCTGTAAATGAGTGTCTCCATGGTGACAGCAGCATAGTACACGCAAAACCCTTATTTAAAATGGGCGTTCTGCACATGTTATCAGTTGCAGACACAGTCTTAGTACATCAAATGCAACACGCCCACTTATAGTACACACAATTTTAGAGTTTGCACACGCTGTTTATCAGCGTGTGATATTTGGGCCTGATCTACTACAGGTTTGTTTGTATTAAAACACGTGCAAACTAGATAGCACACGCAAAACTGATCTACTAAACTGGTGCCAGAGGATTGTGTCTCTTAAGTGAGCAGAATAGTGAGTGCAATCCATTTACCTTGTCTGCCTTCACAAATTGGCAGAGTATATACTGATCATCACAACACCCACAATACTGGAAGGGGAAGATGCAAATATAAGTGCTAAGCCCACGCAGTGTGATTTATCAAGGCTGAAACTGTTCTGTGGCCGCTGTTTTGCGTCTTTATTTAGTACGTCTAGAAAAGACCTGTAACCTGGCAGTTGCACAGGAATAGCTGTGAGAGAGGAGGCGATCGCTCGGCAGCTCCGTCCTACATATGCCTGTCAACATATGTGGACTGTCAAAAATAAAAATATTAGACATATCAAATATTTTGCAATGTCATTTTCAAATTTTATAGCCGACAGATGACTTAAGGAGCTGCTTAAAACAAATTAAATGTATGTTGTTTTGGTGTCTGATTTTTAATGATGTTTGTTTTTTCATATTGAAGCTATATTGCAATATTTAATATATGAAAACAACTTCTTGCAATATACCTTTTCTAGCGTCTGGAACATTCCAAAGCGAGCTCTAAGTTAGTGTCAGCATCTTCCATGAACCTCTAGCGCTCTAAAAAAGTGAGTTCCGTTGTAGATGCACTGCAGAATTGTATTTGAAATGCCCATAATAAGTGGTACGGGTGCATAATTGCATGTTTTAAAACATAAGTAGGAGCATCAGGACATGAATGTGCAATAAATGAGTGTCTCCACCACGTAGTATACGCTAAAACCTCATTTTATAAGGCAGTCTGCACCAGTTATTGATTGCACAAGCAGTCTTAGTAGTTTTCATGCAATTTGGATTTTAGTAGATCAGGCCATAAGTCGTAGAGGTTTTCCTTCCTAATCATCTCTCTGACAGACACCCTCCTCAACGTCTTTTTGGCTATCGCCGTGGATAATCTGGCCAATGCGCAGGAATTGACGAAGGTTTGATCTCCTCGACATTTAACTCAACTTTTTTCTACCCTCCTTTGAACAAATTCATGTGTTACTTGAATCAACCAAACAACATACCTGTACATTTTTGTTAGGATGAAGAGGAAGAAGAGGAGTTCTTCAACCAACGGTATGCCCGAGGCAGAGATGGCTTAATATCTGAGTAAGTTAAAGGCTAATGTAAACAAATGACCATGCAGGGATGAGATAACCATGTGGCCTTGCCTAATCTGAGAGATCTACTCTTAGGATCTTGTGTCAAATTTTGCTAGAATGCAGACCTAGAGAGAACGGTTTACCCTATTTTGCAAGCATGTTTTTAAAATGGTGCCTCACTATGAGTCAGCAGAACTGAAAAGAAGGGGATTGAGGCAAGTATAAAAGTCTTACAAAGTATTCCTGTGATTGTTTAGGATTAAAAGTATTGCTCAAAAAGCTCCCAAAAGATTTAATGCCTATTTACCGCCATGAACTTTTGGCCTGGCAATGACATGGTGGTTTTCCTGTAAATCTGATCCCCCAGTAATTCGGGTCAAAAGTATTATGTCTCACTGTATGGCTCCCTAGGGGGAGGAGACACACTTTTGGAATGTGTCTTTGACTTCTGGCTGAAATATCCTGGCCAAGATTGCATAATGACACATTTGAGAAACTAGTCTCCTTATTCCAAAAATCAAACTTAGTGTCTCATCCGAGCATGGACATGGCTTGCTGAAGGGCTGTATGCATTAGTTTTGCATGTTTTTTACAACAGTATGAGTTCACAATAGTGCTTATATCCATAACAAATCCATAATATTACAACTCACATACAGAACATAAATAATCGAACAATTAATGTAAAAAAACACACTTTTTAAAGGATATCTTATTTACTTTCGTACTATTTTTTTTTTGGTGTCATTTACTTTAGATATTTTTTTTTTGTACCTTTTTACTTAAGCATCCAATAACCATTCACATATGCACAGATTTTAATTAGGACTCTCAAAAATAACAAGTTAGACATTCTGACAAAATAATTACATTTGTGTCCAATATTGGGTTATTTTGTTAAGTTAATTTAAATTATGCAAACAAGTAATAACGTGTGATTAATCCAAATTAAAAAGTATGATTAATATGATTAAAACAATGAATCATTTGACAGCACTGATTTAAATCGAAATGTATTTTATTAGGACTAATTCTGCATTATATCATACAGAAAAGTTAGCATTTTATTTTTCACTTATTTTTCTTTAACTTAATATAGAAAAAATATATTTTAAAGCACATTTCATTGACTTGGATTTGTTTATAATGAAATTAAATATCCTAAAGGTGTAGCTAATGATATGGCATTATGTGGTGTGCAAAAACAAAACCCCATTTAACTCAAAAATATATACTGCTGTGACATATTTGGATGTATTTGATCATTTCTTCTGTGATTTAATGTGTTTTGCTGTTTCCATCATGTTGTCTTGTTTTATGGCTGTTGTAAAGTGACACTGGCCAAAATGACATGATATTGTTACCGTACAAGTTATGATGCTTATGGTATCATTGTCATAAAAGCCATATTTTGGACTGTGTCACCACTGTTCTGTGTATGTTGTAAAACTCTGTCTTGTTTTCAAGTAATCACTCATTTATTACATGGACAACAACAGAATCAGAATAACAGTAAGTAAAGTAAACTGTATGCATCTGTCTTCTCAAATTCTTCCCTCGAACGATTGTTGAGATTCTGTTCTTATAGATTTTTTTTTCCACACTATGCTTTTGGTAATTTTGCACTTTTCCCTTTTGTGGTCTTGTGGGTTTTTTCACTTATGTCCCAGGTAACCCCATTTTCTTTTTGGATGCAATTTTAACTTGGAATATTCCACTTATTTATATATTTTTTTGTATTGCAATGATTTTCTGTCATCACTTAAGTAACTTTTCTTTAATTACCAGAAAAGGCCTGACCTATTTTCTGGCACATTTCAGTTGGAACATTTTATTTTCTTGCATAGCTGTTATGCTACATGAATAGTACTTTTGAATGTTTTCCGCCATAAAAGCAATAGTCTGACTTTTTTTAAAATGTGCTTACTTACTTGCTTGCTATTATTTGTAAATAGTGGATAATACGCTATTTAGCTTAGCAGAGGAAAACAGCTAGCTAATAAACAGCTAGTTAATAAACTCATACTATATATAGGGGTGAGGTGGCAACTTGGCCATGCTGTACCCTGCCTTCCGCCCAAATGCAGCTGGATAGGCTTCAGCCACACCCGCAACCCCAACAGGGACAAGCGGTAGAAAATGGATGGATGAATATATCTAGGGTTTCCCAAATTGGTATTGATATTGGCTATCGTTCCGATATCAGCAAAGAAAATCTGATTATTTCAGCTTGCACCCTGAATCTGTGATATAAGCTCCGGTACAAGCAGTCCTGTTGCGCAAAGCTTGATAGCCAGTTAAAATATAAATGTCCTCCATACGGTTGGTCTTTTCTTGTATTTTGGGGAAATAATTTACAAAAACTAAACATGGTAGGCTATAATTTATTTGTAGCTAGCAGCTACACAACAGCTAAGCACACTATAGCACACAAGCATTACACATATGTGTATTCAGTTTAACAAGCTGTCTTCCCCCTGGCCAGCGTTTTAAAAAGTGTGAGTTTTTAAAGAAAAAAGTATGACCTATGGCTTAGTGACAAAATATAAACAACATGGCAGGCTGCAGGCTACTATGTGCTAGTAGCAACACAACAGCTGAGGACACAACAGCACACAAATTAGTCGTACATAAAAAGTGTCCTTAATTGAACAATATTGTCCTTAAAACACTACATTTGTCAATATAAACACGTATCAATCAATTATATATGTATATTACTCACACATACAGTCTCCAAGGCAGAAGAAGCATATTGGAAAGTATCCAGTAACCAAAGTGTCCGCATTCTTTGAATTACTGCGTCATAATGAACTTAACAAAATGAATTATTGTGGCCACCAGTTAAAGTTAAAAGTCCCAACGATAGTCACACACACACTAGGTGTGGTGAAATTATCCTCTGCATTTGACCCATCCCCATGTTCACCCCCTGGGAGGTGAAGGGAGCAGTGAGCAGCAGCGGTGGCCGCGCTCGGGAATCATTTGGTGATTTAACCCCCAAATCCAACCCTTGATGCTGAGTGCCAAGCAGGGAGGTAATGGGTCCCATTTTTATAGTCTTTGGTATGACTCGGCCAGGGTTTGAACTCACGACCTTCCAGTCTCAGGGCGGACACTCTAACCAGTTGCCGCCAAAAACAATTTACCACTCCACTTGAACTTAAAGACAGCCTAAGTCCATTCCAGATGATCATTAATAAATAGGTTAGTGTTTTTCATAACTACCTTTGTTCTCTGTTTGACTAATTTCACTTGATTAAGCCTTTCCTAACATTCCAAACTACAAAATAATACAAATATTTAGGAGTTGTGCTGGTATTGTATTGGAACAATATTGCGACACCCCTAATTAGTTCACATATTTCACTTGTGATTTAGGTCTATATAAATAAACATTGATTGATTGATTGATTGATTTACAGTCAAATTTAGTTTGGAGATATTTTTCAAAGCAACCAATAATGGAAGTTACTACATATTTAGCCTAGTATAAAACATCTACTTTTGAGGCTGAAGCTAGCAAGCTGTTTCCCTCTGTGGCTTTTATGCCGCCCGCCTCTGCTAAGACAAGCTAGCAGTTTAGATGTTGTAGTTTAAGCAGACACGTCAAACTAATCTTTTAAAATCGTGTCGGCTGCCGCCTATCATTGCTAACGTGTCGATTGTGCTCTTCAGTGGCAGAAGAAGACCCTACCTATACAGGAAACGCGCTATCCACCGAGGTCGACCTACCTTCCCCGACGAGGTAGAGGGTGCATTAGGTGCCGCGGACGAGCAACCCCTAAGCAGCTCCAACGCCTTTGCCAATCGCCGTGAGAGGAGAAGAAAAGTCAACATGTCTGTGTGGGAACAGCGAGCCAATCAGCTACGCAAACGCCGCCAGATGGCGAGCAGAGAGGAGCTGTTCAGCAACCCCACGGAGGACACCGCTGAAACCTCCAGTGCTCAACACGTACCTGCCGTGTCCCCAGAGGCCAGCCCCGGCCGCATACCCGAGTCCCCAATGTCCGTAGGGATGCCCCTGCCTGAACCTCCAATGTCTATATCCATTCCCATACCTGAACCCCCCACGGCCGAGCCTTTGGTCAACCTCTCCGAGGAGAAACCAAGCGGATCCAACCACCGGACCACAGGTGGGGGCCGGCACAGGATGGCCCGCAAGTTCAGACCCAGTCAGGGGCCGGAAGAAGGGGCCAGGCACCGACGGCACCGACACCGCGAGGCTCGCGCAGAGGCCAAGAGTCTAGACTGTACGCAGACGCCGCATGATGTGCCGCTCATCCAGCGCTCACTCAGTCAGGAGAAGAGGATTCTGGACGAGGGCGAGGAGCAGGAGGAGAAAGACAAAGCTGAGGTGGAAGGCAAAGCGGTGCAGGAACCTGGGTTGTGTATCGTCAACCCATATGCAGACGTTGGAGAGGATGGAAGGTACAGTAAATCAAATGAAACTTTATTTACATAGCACTGATCATGCACAGGCAAGTGGCAAGCACAAAGTGCTGTACAAAACAAAACAAAACAAACAAACAACGATATTAGAAGAAGAGAAGAAAACACACACACGCTTTAACACACACACACTTACAGCACAGTTGACAATAACAAGGCAAAAACTAAACATGGTATGGCACTGAGGATTTGAGGTAAAATGCCACCTTTGAGGCACCCACACTGAATAATTACTAAAATTAACATTGTACATGTACATTTATTTAATCACGTTTTATACTATATACATACATAAACACTTACATACATACGTGTGTATATATACTGTATATATGTATATATATACATCGAGAGAATGCCAAGAGTGTGCAAAGCAGTCATCAGAGCAAAAGGTGGCTATTTTGAAGAAACTAGAATATCAAACATGTTTTCAGTTATTTCACCTTTTTTTGTTTAGTACATAACTCCACATGTGTTCATTTATAGTTTTGATGCCTTCAGTGACAATCTACAATGTAGACAGTCATGAAAATAAAGAAAACGCATTGTGTCCAAACTTTTGGCCTGTACTATATATATATATATATATATATATATATATATATATATATATATATATATATATATATATATATATATATATATATATATATATATATATATATATATAGTCGAGGTTTCTGTGGTTTATCCGTTATACAGTGCGGAATATACGTTAGGCCAGGAAAAAACATATACTGTATTTTTCGGACTATAAGTCGCAGTTTTTTTCATAGTTTGGCCGGGGGTGCGACTTATACTCAGGAGCGACTTATGTGTGAAATTATTCACACATTACCGTAAAATATCAAATAATATTATTTAGCTCATTCACGTAAGAGACTAGACGTATAAGATTTCATGGGATTTAGCGATTAGGAGTGACAGATTGTTTGGTAAACGTATAGCATGTTCTATATGTTATAGTTATTTGAATGACTCTTACCATAATATGTTACGTTAACATACCGGGCATGTTCTCAGTTGGTTATTTATGCCTCATATAACGTACACTTATTCAGCCTGTTGTTCACTATTCTTTATTTATTTTAAATTGCCTTTCAAATGTCTATTCTTGGTGTTGGATTTTATCAAATACATTTCCCCCAAAAATGCGACTTATACTCCAGTGCGACTTATACCTGTATATGTTTTTTTCCTTCTTTATTATGCATTTTCGGCCGGTGCGACTTATACTCCGGAGCGACTTATACTCCGAAAAATGGGGTATATAGCTATAAAGCAACATCCAATATCCTGCTTTTGTACCCTCCGTGCGTGACTTTTACTGCTTGTGAATACACCTTACTGTACTTGTATAAATAATAGTTTAGGTTTCTGGTACAATCAAACAAGTTGCAGTCCTAAAATGGCCCCCGTGCCACACTTTAGACATCCCTGGCTATATGACTACAATTAGGGATATAACAATAAAAGGTCAAATGATAAACGGTGGTACAACTCCCCATGGTTAGTTTTGAATTAAAATGATCATAAAACTGTGATTAATGACACTTTGATAAACTCACGGACCGGTGACAATGCTTATTTACTGGAGAAGCAAGCTGGCGCTTGCTCGCTAGCTAGCTTAAATGCTAACAAATACGAGAGACAAGGACACATTTCCCCATTGAGAAATGACACACCTACAGGAAGTATGAGCGATATGGCCTTAAATCTGTATTTTTTAGTAATTGTAATTTCCTGAGTTTGTAAACAATAACATAAACTACAAAATATATTGTGATAATAAAGTATTGAAGTATTGACCATATACTAATAATTGACTCGGTATTGTTACTGTCAATATATGTACCAGTCCTCATACCTTTGTTTGCATTCAAGAGCTCTCGCTTGCGATTAGCATACCTTCCTTCAGTGTGTAGTGTAGAATGTTTAACTATTTATTGTCGTCTGGAGATGACACTTTCAAGAATTTCAATTTATTTGCTGCCATGGAGGCGAGAATTACTGACTTAGAAGTGGCTTTGCTGCACTGTGGAGGGGCGTTAGCCGCTCGCAAGAATGCTGCATTGCGCTGAGGACATGGCGTTCATTCACTTGTTGCTGTCAAATTCGCGGGACCCAGCCAGACTGTGTCATCAACGTGCATTATCACGATATAACGATAGCCAAATTCATATATTCGCAAAACTTTAGACATACACCAATCTAAACTTGTAAAAACAAATTACTGTCTGAGCAACTAAGCTATTCATTTGTGCACATTGAACCTCTCGGCTGTGCTCTCTTAGCAGTGACACCGAGAGATCGATGAATATTCGAAAGAATAATGACAACAGGAAGTGAACTTGCGTGATGTCACAAAAACCGGAAGTGACTCGCCCAAAACCTGTTTTTTTCTTTGTCATTAAAAAAGTCCTAAAACCTTCACAAATAAAACGGAAGAAGATAAACATATTCAAGCACTCAAATAAAACGCCTTTTAAGAAGCCAGAACAATATTTCATGTTTTTTTATTGCCAAGAATTATATTGTGTATCTATTTATTTTATATATTTATTAAGAGAAACAGATTTCAGTGTGCATAAATACTTTTTACGCACATTCAACAATACTATTATCATATCTATAACACAATAATTTTGGTCACAATTAACGGGATATAAAACGGTAGAAAATGGATGGATGGATGGATAACATTTTGATATCGTTACATCTCTACTTACAGTACATGTCATTCCTAAGTAATTTTCTACCACCCGTGTGTTTCTCACCTTCTTCAGGACGAGTGACATACCTGAGCCTCCTCAATGCCAGCGGCTCCTGGAGTGTCAGAGCGTCCCCGTGGAGACGGCCCAGGAGGCTACCGAGTTCACCGTGTGCACCCTCGAAGCCGAGAACCGCGCGGGCTCCCTCCGCCGTGTCAAGTCCAACATGGAGGGATGCGTGGCCATCGAGATGTCGTCCGCACAACCCCTGCTGGAGCTCACGCCAATGACAGGTTGTGTTCCAACCGGTATTTTCTGGTGGGCGCGAGGTATTTGTCTAACCACGTCCAACGTGACCTTTCTGGGCTTTAGTGAACAGCAAAGAGATGGAGGCCTATCAGTGTGAGCCGAGGGACGAAGAAGAAGAAGACACAGAAGAAGAGGAACTTCCCATTCCCCCCAAGCCTGTTGCACCAGACAGCATGTTCCTCTTCAAAGCCTCCAACCCGTAAGATGCCTATAAGTGCTACTACCTGTATGTTTTGCTGTATTCTCATTTTTCTACGTACTCCACAGTATCAGAAGGGTCTGTCACTACGTTGTTAATATGCGCTACTTTGAGATGAGCATCCTCCTTGTGATTGTGGCCAGTAGCATCGCTCTGGCCGCTGAAGACCCTGTGTGTACCAGCTCAGAAAGAAACAAGGTAAAAAAAAACAAAAAAAACATAGACAATGGTTACAATAATTGCTGTAAACGTACTATTACATTTACACAACAATTCACAGCAAAGTTTTTTGCGTCTCTAAATGGCTTTACATGCAGGTGGTCTGGAAACACTGGTGTATGTATGCCAGGCCAGTAGCTGGCGATGTCACTTTTATTTTTTTTTATAAATGGTTGTAGGCGCTTACATCAATCCAAATTGTTTTCAAAAACTTCCAAGTTACAGTTATAAAATTGCATTTCTCAGTCTATCATAGTCGTCTACAGTAAATTATCTCCAAATTCCAAGGCTCACATCCACCATCTACCTTATACTTTTTTTTTTAAAGTTATTACCATGTTGGATACTTGTGTGAAAAGATGCCAAAGCATCAACTCATTAGGTTAATTCATTTGGGGTGAACTTGCACGCAGTTTTAATCGCCTCTCTTTGCGGGATTTTGTAGTATGGCTACGTTGTGACGTCACAGCGAGGTCGACATTCAGTACAGACCAAAAGTTTGGACACATCATCTCATTCAATGCGTTTTCTTTATTTTCATGACTATTTATATTGTCACTGAAGGCATCAACACTATGAATGAACACATGTGAAGTTATAAGCTGAAATAAGTGAAAACATGTTTTATATTGTAGTTTCTTCAAAATAGCCACCCTTTGCTCTGATTATTGCTTTGCACACTCTTGGCATTCTCTCCATGAGCTTCAAGCACATCTGTGAAGTGAAAACCATTTCACCTAAAGTGGTTTTCACTTCACAGGTGTCATAGTTTTGATGCCTTCAGTGACAATCTAAAATGTAAATAGTCATGAAAATAAAGAAAACTTTTGGCCTGTACTGTGTGTATTAAGCTACAAGCTTTTCAGCCAGATGGAAAGAAGCACAAAAAAAGATTAAAATAGGTGAGATAAAGTATTATTATTTTAATCTAATTTGAAATCTAATCTTTAAGACATGTATTTAAAAAGTGTGCATTTTCAAAAGGTAAATTGATAGGACGTTAGGAAAGGATGGGGGCGTGGTTTCATTTGCATTCTGGAAACGCCTCCACAAAAGAACATCTTGCAGACAGACTCAAAAGACGGGTTGTAAATGTGACTGTGAAGCAAAATTTAAACCAATGCATATCCAATATATAATATCTAGACAATAAGGAAGTGTTTTAAATGTATCTTAAAATCACCACAGGTCCCCTTTAAACTTTGTTGTCCATGTAACGGCCACAATAACTTTTGGTTTATTTTATTTTTTTAATTAAAAAACTAATCATATTATAAAATAAAACTTTAAAAAAAACAAGGCACAGTCTACTGTAGGTTAATTATGCCATAAATATGAAATTACCAAATGCCTTGTTGTTGTTTTTTGCAGTTTTGTTAAATTTGTGTCCTTATTCCAAAGAGCACCTCTTTTTTTGATGACATGTTCACTTTTTGAGACCCTGGCAGCTTTCCTCTTTAAACTTTTATGCATATTTAATAATCAGGTAAAAGCATAAATTAACTGAATTATTCAGTACTTGTGTAACAGTGGTCATCCTGCCTTGTCCATCACTTCACACGCGTGGCTCGAACCAGGGTCCATAACTCTACCACTGATTGAGAGTTGTTCTTGCATTGCGAGCTCATTGGCAATCGCTTCTCTTAAGACGTTGGGAAGTGAGGTTTACATAACGTACTGTTGCACAGCCACACTACCTGGCATCTGTTACACTAAGGTCTTAACTGTTGACATGATTTTAAAAAACAGGCAGCGTTTTAAAGTAGTGCTGTCTAACAATCAAAATATTTTATATGATTTATCACAGGGTTAATACATTTTGATTAATAACAATTAAATAGCATTAATAATCAATTTTAGCGTGTTTCACTTCGTATGGACAAAACAATTCAAGAAATAAGAAAAAATGTATGCACATGTTTATTAAACATGTTCTGTTCTTCTAAACAACCATATATCCACATTAATGTGGACCTCTCACTCCTTTTGTGTTATTATTTTGGTAATGTAAGCTGAAAGTGATTCAGGGTAAAAAAAACCCTCCTTCCTGCATAGTGTGCATAAAACTTTATGTCGATCGACTCTTCCATTATAATTTTTTGTACTCAAATTTCCCATTGAGGGGGCCAACATACCGATTAGCGTCTTCTATATTGACTTTTTTAGTTCTGCAGCCTGTCACTACAGCATTAACGGCCCATATGCTCATGCTCAACGGTGACACTACTTGCACAAACTGCCCAAAATGTGTTGCCCAAGATGTTCCCGGGATTTAGAGTGGTTCTGCGCTGTATCGAGGTTAATCGAGTATCAAGATCTTGTCGGATTAATAATGACAATGGAGTAGTCCTTGTTAATACTTTAAAGTAATATTTGAGTATTGTTAACTGCCATACAAGTTAGTTAATACATGTGTGTCTATATAATGACTGACAAACTAAAACCGAAACTAAAACAAAAGGACTTAGCGTTTTGGCAAAGTGTAGTGTTTAGTATTTAGTGTGTTTAGTTTAGTGTATTTGGGGGCCCTGGGCAGCTTATAGTTAAACATATTATGGCAATCTTGAATCCCACTAGAGTCCATCCATCCATCCATTTTTTACCACTTGTCCCTTACGGGGTCGCAGGGGGTGCTGGAGCGTATCTCAGCTGCACACGGGCGGAAGGCGGGATACACCCTAGACAAGTCGCCATCTCATCGCAGTCCCACTAGAGTCACTAAACAATAACTACAAAACCCAAAACCAGTGAAGTTGGCACGTTGTGTAAATCGTAAATAAAAACAGAATCCAATGATTTGCAAATCCTTTTCAACCTATATTCAATTGAATAGACTGCAAAGACAAGATACTTAACGTTCGAACTGGTAAACGTTGCAAATATTAGCTCATTTGGAATTTGATGCCTGCAACATGATTAAAAAAAGCTGGCACAAGTGGCAAAAAAGACTGTGAAAGTTGAGGAATGCTCATCAAACACTTATTTGGAACAACCCAAAGGTGAACAGGCTAAATGGGCACAGATGGGTGCCATGATTGGGTATAAAAGCAGCTTCCATGAAATGCTCAGTCATTCACAAACAAGGATGGGGCGAGGGTCACCACTTTGTCAACAAATGCGTGAGCAAATTGTCGAACAGTTCAAGAACAACATTTCTCAGCAAGCCATTGCAAGGAATTTAGGAATTTCACCATCTACGGTCCGTAATATCATCAAAAGTTTCAGAGAATCTGAAGAAATCACTGCACATAAGCGGCAAGCCTGAAAACCAACATTGAATGCCTGTGACCCTCGATCCCTCAGACGGTACTGCATCAAAAACCGACATCAGTGTGTTAAGGATATCACCACATTGGCTCAGGAACACCTCAGAAAACCACTGTCAGTGACTACAGTTTATCGCTACATCTGTAAGTGCAAGTTAAAAACTATGCAAAGACAAAGCAATTTTTCAACAACACCCAGAAATGCCGCCGGCTTCGCTGGGCCCGAGCTCATCTAAGATGGACTGATGCAAAGTGGAAAATTGTTCTCTGGTCTGACGAGTCCACATCTGAAATTGTTTTTGGAAACTGTGTCCTCCAGACCAAAGAGGAAAAGAACCATCCGGATTGTTATATGCGCAAAGTTCAAAAGCCAGCATCTGTGATGGTATGGGGGTGTGTTAGTGCCCAAGCCATGGGTAACTTACACATCTGTGAAGGCACCATTAATGCTTAAAGGTACATACAGGTTTTGGAGCAACATATGTTGCCATCCAAGCATCTTTTTCATGGTCGCCCCTGCTTATTCAGCTAGACAATGCCAAGCCACATTCTGCATGTGTTACTTGTGGCTTTGTAGTAAAAAAGTGTGGGTACTAGACTGGCCTGCCTGTAGTCCAGACCTGTCTCCCATTGAAAATGTGTGGCGCATTATGAAGCCTAAAATAGGACAACGGAGATCCCGGACTGTTGAACAACTTAAGCTGTACATCAAGCAAGAATGGGAAAGAATTCCACCTGAAAAGCTTAAAAAATGGGTCTCCTCAGTTTCCAAACGTTTAGTGAGTGTTGTTAAAAGGAAAGGCCATGTAACACAGTGGTAAAAATTCCACTGTGCCAACTTTTCTGCTACGTGTTGCATCCATTAAATTCTAAGTTAATGATGATTTGCAAAAAAAAAAAATTGAATATAGGTTGAAAAGGATTTGCAAATCATTGTACTCTGTTTTTATTTACGATTTACACAACGTGCCAACTTCACTGATTTTGGGTTTTGTACAATAAAGGTTCTCTCTCTTGGACGTCCTCAGCCTAAACTTCCATCGTAGCTTCCAGTCATTCCGGTTCTCCATACAGCCGACCAGTTTGTTGGTGCTTTGCACTTCTGCATTTTTTTGAGTACATCCACAAATGTCACTGTGGGACGGCCTTGTGACTGGTGCCCATGTGTAGGTTTCCACAGCACCAGTGTGCTGGCTGGCAGCTCCTGGTGTCTTTGGCATTGTCCTGCGAGTCTCATCCCCCTGGCTGCTACTTTGTTGCAGACGCGGAATATTCCAGCATACAGACACAAAAATGACAGCACAACAAAAACACATTGTGCAACACAAAGAGCAACTTCCTTCCAACCAACTCAAAATACAGCATTTCTACATTGAATATTACATTTCTAATGTAAGACCTACCATAGCTCTGGTGACATAGTTAACAAATTTAGTCACATGGGTAAAACGATATTCTGAAGTGAATCCCTTGTGCGGCCCAGCCTCACCTCCAGTGGCCCCCAGGTAAATAGAGTTTTAGATCACTGGTTTAAGGAACTGTCCTTCTTGTGTAAAAATAAGTTAACTTCCATATACTACAAATGTTGTACCTGCCCTAAATGTGGATGGCGGAACATCATAAATCGTTTTTGTACAAACGCCGACTAATATGTTCTCTTTTCATGCTTTCTAACCAAGGTCCTCCGTTATTTTGATTACGTCTTTACCGGGGTGTTCACCTTTGAAATGATCATCAAGGTAGGCACCGAACAACATTTCCTGTAAAAACACCCCCACCACCTGACTCACAATGCGTCTTTGCGTTACCGGTCCTCCAAAGATGATCGACCAGGGCCTCATCTTGCACGACGGCTCCTATTTCCGAGACATGTGGAACCTCCTGGACTTCATTGTGGTGGTGGGAGCGCTCATTGCCTTCGCTCTGACGTGAGTCACTGTATATTGCTGCTCGCCCTGTGACTAACACAGTGACTCACTGCACTAATCATCGGTGATCACGCACTGTGGGTATACATCACTCGTTACAGGACAAAGGTGCATCAGTGCAGTATCCTTGAACTCAGCAGAGGAAGCGCAAAGTTGCACTTCGGTCAAATTTTGATTGTGTAATTATTTATGTCGTCTATCAGTCCTGACAAATAACATTATGAACTTTTGTGTTGTAACGCTACAGCAGATGCTGATTTTTCTCTGTTGTGACTTTATAACTGTGTCTCTCTTCTTATGCCTCGCAACCTCTTTTTTTTCTCTGTTGTTCCTGTGGATTTTGTCTCTGTGGGGGCACCCAGGAATGTGATGGGGTAAACATTTAATTAAGTCACACTAAGCACTTACTGTCATGTGCTTGTTTTTGTTTGTGTCACATTTTGTGTATTTTTTGTTGTTATTGCATCGTCTCGAATCTCATCCAGCTGTCTCATACACCTTTGCTCACACCGACTTTATTAGGTACACCTGCACACTATCAATTTATCAATATGTGGATTTTGGTGGTTGTAGTTTGCACTGTTATTAATATTCCGCCCCTCTTATGTGCATAAGTAAGGTAATCCAACTACAGTCGTACATCAATTTACGAGCTTAATCAGTTCTGATGGCGCTCTCAATGTCAACATCTCCTAATAAAATTGATTTACAATTAATTTCAATTAAAATTTAATTTAATCGGTGCTCACCACCCTCAAAACAGCACAATTTTAACATGTAAGATGACTTTGGGGAAAAAAAAGAAGAAACTTTTAGATGACAAATATTGTATGAAAAACAATACAATAGAATATACTACTTACAACTAAGGTAGTTTTATAAGGTAATGTAATAATAATGTACAGCATTTACCTTGAAGACCGAACTTCTACAGTATCTCCTTTCAGCTGTTTCTCTGTCTAACACACCATCAGCAGCTTTTCCATATTTTCATGGCTTAATGTCTGCCATTTGGATATTATTTTAACATTCTTGACATTCTTGGCTGGTGTTAGACTCATTCTGCTTCAGTATGGTGCAGTCTAGCAGTTGTACTTTCTAATTGCTTCGCCATGTTTTTGATGATTTCATTCTTTAATTCAATTAATATTATCTACTTCTTCTTCTCAGCATTGTCCTTCACGCTCACTTGCTTCCGTCCCGTGCTTGAAAAATCAAAGTTTTGTCAAACTCTAACTATAAGTTAATGTTAGCGAGTAAGACCGAATGTTTTGGTCGGATTTAACAGCGTTCACTGTAACATTTGCTACGCCAACGAATGGCAGGGATGCTTGTAACTAAAATGTTTGCTTTCAAATTAAAGCATAACAATTAGCCGAGAGACAGCTCTTATCTCCAATCAACTTTAAATTTGGGTACTTTTAAGTTGAGGTACCACTGTATTATAAAAGCCTCTCTGTATGATGCAAAGTAGTTTTACACCTCTGCAAACTACAACCACAATACTAAACTCAGAGACGAGGAGTATTACCTTTGTAAATGCCGACCATACACTCATTATATTGTGCAAGTTAAAGGGGAAGATTTCATCACAAGTTTATTTTCTCCCCTGAAATTACTTAATTACACTGATTATCTCTTTATTTTGTAGAATTAGATCATTTTAAAGCACATATTGTCCATTCAGGCTTATCAGTGAATGCATCAGTACTTTGTTGATGCTTAAAAGGTATCTTACACCAGGCTTCATTGTTTTTATTTTTTTTATTACCTTTTACATGTACTGTTGTTAGTGTTGGTGCATGGCCTAGTGCACTGATTAAACTACCCTTGGCCCTGAATGCCAAATTTCCACTATTTGAACAGAAACAACAAGGGCCGAGACATCAAGACCATTAAGTCCCTCCGTGTCCTGAGAGTCCTGCGACCACTTAAAACCATCAAGAGGCTTCCCAAGCTGAAGGTAAACGTCTGCATACACTTTTACTTGTTGTGGTGTTCCTTCTCAAACCTCTGTTTTCTCTTCTCTGTTTAGGCGGTATTTGATTGCGTGGTGACATCGCTGAAGAACGTCTTTAACATCCTCATTGTCTACCAGCTCTTCATGTTCATCTTTGCTGTCATTGCCGTGCAGCTCTTCAAGGGCAAGTTCTTTTACTGCACTGACAGCTCCATGAACACAGAGAAGGAGTGCCAGTAAGTGCAACGCAATACTTTATTTTTTTAATTTTTTTTAATGATCCTTTGCCGGGTATTGATGTTAAATGCAGGCCTTAAAAGCAAAAACAACACGATTGGGATCAATGTCTAAAGATTTTTATATGCTTTGATTATTAACCAGCATTATCACCTCTCATTGCTTCCTTTTTGGCATTTCATCCCTGCAACAACATCCCTGAACACATTTTTTTGCTGCTGGAAACTACTGGCATGATTGGTCCAATGTTGACACTCATCTAACACGAACATCTGGCCAGTTATGTTTGATTCACAACTACCTTTTGCAGGAGTAAATATCAGACACACAAATGCTGTAATTAAGCAACAAGCAAGCGACAGTGTTAAGTATCTTTTTTACTTATTTTTCCAAGGTAACATAAAGACAAAGCATCAGCATTCTGTATCTTTTTGTACACAACTTCTGGGTTCATTGGGTACATCTGCACACTGAAAAGACCTGCACTAATTTTTTTGTCATCATATCATGCTATGATGGCCATCATATTAGAAACAGCTCCCAGTATGATGCAGTGTTTTTCATGCAAAACCCTCCTCAAGAACTTCACAAGATTTCTACAAGATGGAAGCTAGAACAAATGTGTGTATCTAAACCGTAGTAAATCAGCAATGGAAAGATTGTTTAGTATTCTGGGGAGCTAAAGACCTACCTCGCTATCACTGCTCTTCTGCTCTCGACACTTCATAGGTATCTGTTTTGTGAACAAAGCACAGTTTGATTCTGGATTCTCCAATTCTCAAATTATATACAATTATTCCATTATTTGAGTACCTTGAAGGTAGAAAAGCGCTATACAAGTACAACCCATATTATTTTATGTTTGGTAGTGATTAGTAAATGGTAAATGGGTTATAATCGTACAGCGCTTTTCTACCTTCAAGGTACTCAAAGCGCTTTGACACTATTTCCACATTCACCTAATCACACACTGATGGCAGGAGCTGCCATGCAAGGCCCTAACCATGACCCATCAGGAGCAAGGGGGAAGTGTCTTGTTCAAAGACACAACGGATGTGACTACGATGGCGAAAGCCGGGTATCGAACCAGGAACCCCTCAGGTTGCTGGCACGGCCGCTCTACCGAGCCACGCCGTCCCCAGAATGAAGCCTTAGTGAGTGTGTGGCAATAAATCTCCTAATAGGAAGTCACCATTTGTTATGGTTGTTAAATATATATATGTCACATGCAATGTTCCCTATAAGGTGCGTGCCTGTGCAATTGCGCACTGCTCAAGCGTCCTGTGCGCATGGCAAATCTCTGCCACGCAGAAAATCAAATGAAAAAATAAGCGCATAACAATTTTTGACACGACACGGACACGACAGAGAAAACCGTTTTCGTCATCATTGTTCAAATATTGTAACGTCTGTCGAGACGCTTTGAGGACATGAATTCCATGGATCACTTTACTGAGCAAAGCTCTTTATTGTCGGCCATCAACACATCACCAAAACATTAGAAAAAGAAATTATATCTAGCAAAACTGGTCATTTTCTGCAGTACAAACCAGACCAAAAGCAACTTTGTTATATCAACAGCTGCCGCTTGCTCTTTCTCACTTGCGCCAACACATGCACATATGGCACTTAGCCAGTGATGCGTTTACAGCCACACAAAAAGTCGGACAACTCCAACACCACACATAAAGTGTAATTCCAGGTCGTTACACTTTTTTTGATTGATTGAAACTTTTATTAGTAGATTGCACAGTGAAGTACATATTCCGTACAATTGACCACTAAATGGTAACACCCGAATAAGTTTTTCAACTTGTTTAAGTCGGGGTTCATGATACAGATATATACTATTTTCATAATACAGTCATCACACAAGATAATCATCACAGTATATAAATGGAATTATTTACATTATTTACAATCTGGGGTGTGGGATACGGAGGGGGGGCTTGGGGGGGGGGGGGTTAAGTTTGGTTTGAATCAACACTTCAGTCATCAACAATTGCATCATCAGAGAAAATGACATTGGAACAGTGTAGGTCTGACTTGGTACATATGTACAGCAAGTATTGGACACAGAGAGAGAGATCAGAAATTATAAGAAAAAGTGACTACATTTGATTGTTTACATTTGATTATTTACAATCCGAGGAGGTATGATGAGGAAGGGAGGGTGTTAGTTTAGGGTTGAAGTTGCCTGGAGGTGTTCTTTTAGTGCGTTTTGAAGGAGGATAGAGATGCCCTTTCTTTTACACCTGTTGGGAGTGCATTCCACATTGATTTGGCATAGAAAGAGAATGAGTTAAGACCTTTGTTAGATCGGAATCTGGGTTTAACGTGGATTTATTAGGAATCTTAATTTATAAATATTAATCATGAAATGCTGTTAGTATATTAAATAAATACTAATAAAAATATATTTTTTACAAACAGGAAGTTGCAGGAATGTACACATGATCCCCTGCTTATATCTCATTGTGCAACATGTGAATATTTTAATGGGAACTAAATGCAATGTCTGAAAGGGGTACAAATTATTTCCAAAGCAGGACCTCCACCCAGACAAACAATACAAGTACACAGTTCATGAAAAACAATATTTTTTGTTATTGTCATTGTAAGTGGGCCTAAACACTTATATTAGAAAATAACCTCATGGATATGACTGCTGTCATTTGATTATAATAATAAGAGAATGTTGTCTGTCTATCTGTGTTGGCCCTGCGATGAGGTGGGGACTTGTCCAGGGTGTACCCCGCCTTCCACCCGAATGCAGCTGAGATAGGCTCCAGCACCCCCCGCGACCCCGAAAGGGACAAGTGGTAGAAAATGGATGGATGGATGGAGATTTAACTTGTTATTGAGTCAGGTTTGGGACAGGTGTGCTGCTGGTGTAGCCACAGTGTGCACGTCTGATGTTGCTCACATGGGCTCCACTGAATGCTCAGGGATTTTTTGCGTTTGCTCACACACATGAAAAATTAGAGGGAACATTGGTCACATGGGACAATTCACATTAATGAACACATGAAATGTAAATGTGCCAAATTGTAGCCAAAGGCTAATTTTCATCTGCAGTCCACTGCAGGTTGATGGTATATACAGCAAGTTACCCTAAACAGCACCAACATCAGACATTCACAGCACAATTAAAATATACAGACATATATATGAAAATTGAAAACGTAATAAAATGGAGACCCATATAAAACAGAAAGTTGCTGCTTGACCTCAGCTCAGGGCACATCTAGAATACCGTCACCATAGTAGTTAAAGTGCATAAAGCAGACGGAGAAGTGCTAAAGTGCAAAAATGCTCAATTGTTGCATATAATAAGTGTGCTGAAGGAATAAAATACTCATCTCCGTTGGCCTAGTAAGTTAAAGAGTTGGTATTATTGCACATAGCCCTATTGCACAAGTAGTTAGTATCAAAGTATACAATGAGTGTATCTATGAACGAAATATTGCTCAATGGAAAGATTGAGCTGTTTATCTATTTTATGGAGGAATGTCATGCGAAGCCTTTTAGAATATCAATAGAAATCTAATGGAACTCATGGCAAATGTATCTCTTCATATTATATATCTATGCTCTTGTCCTCGATGGTGACGTATTACGTACAATGCATTAGATGGCCACATCACAAGGCCACAAGCTAGCAATAATGAGCAAAGAACAAAAGTCTTTGGAGAGATTTTTTGCAAAGGAAAAAAGCCCAGGGCTTCCACTAATTCAGCATTAGGATGAGTTGTATTTTTCGTGCACTTAATTTTCTTGTATTTATCTGCCACACGTCTGTGAAAATAATGCCTACATTAAACCGGTCCTTGGTGCACAAAAGTTTGGGACCCCTGTTTTAAACTATGACCTGTGTGCTCGACAGAGGCTACTACATCGACTACAGTAGGGACAAGAAGGAGGTGAAAAGAAGAGAGTGGAAAAGACACGAGTTCCACTACGACAATGTCTGCTGGGCCCTCCTCACTCTCTTCACCGTCTCAACCGGCGAGGGATGGCCTCAGTGGGCGCCCTTCTTTTTTAGAACCGGCATTTGTTTGTCGCACAATTCTGATTTACCTTTTGCGTCTTTTTCCCAGGGTGCTGCAGCACTCCACCGACGTGACCGAGGAGAGCATGGGTCCGAGCCGAGGCAACCGCATGGAGATGTCGGTTTTCTACGTGGTTTACTTCGTGGTCTTTCCCTTCTTCTTCGTGAACATCTTCGTGGCTCTGATCATTATCACTTTCCAGGAGCAGGGCGACAAGATGATTCAGGAGTGCAGTCTGGAAAAGAATGAGGTGCAGTGCATGAGTAAATTATTGATCTCCTACTTGGTAGTGTTGTACTGAAACCGTACTTCTTTGGTCTCTTTCAGCGGGCTTGCATTGACTTTACCATCAGTGCCAAGCCTATGACTCGCTACATGCCCCAGAACAGACAAACCTTCCAGTACAGGCTGTGGCACTTTGTGGCATCGCCCTCTTTTGAGTACACTGTGCTGGTGATGATTGCCCTCAACACGGTGGTCCTCATGATGAAGGTAACAAAACATCTTATTCAAATCTGGGCCATTGACTCAATGACAGAGAGTACCGGGCATGCAGTACAGGCCAAAAGTTTGGACACACCTTCTCATTCAATGGGTTTTCTTTATTTTCATGACTATTTACATTGTAGATTGCCACTGGAAGCATCAATATTATGAATGAACACATGTGGAGTTATGTACTAAACAAAAAAAGGTGAAATAACTAAAAAACATGTTTTATATTCTAGTTTCTTCTATATAGCCACCCTTTGCTCTGATTACTGTTTTGCACACTCTTGGCATTCTCTCGATGAGCTTCAAGAGGTAGTCCCTTGAAAGGGTTTTCACTTCAGAGGTGTCATAGTTTTGATGCCTTCAGTGACAATCTACAATGTAAATAGTCATGAAAAAAAAAGAAAACACACTGAAATGAGAAGGTGTGTCCAAACATTTGGCCTGTACTGTATATTAAACGTTAAGCGTTTATTAAAGAGGAGGCATGTCTTTGTCAAAATGCTGCCGTTTTATATATTTTTTAGCATGTAGCACAACTATGCATTTTGATACAGGCAATATATGCATTACTCTACATTGTATTTTAAAACCATCTTACCAATTTACTGGTACAATGTAATACATTCAAGCTGTAATTGTACATGCATGAATGGGTGAATCTAGATTTAAAACACTGTTGATTTATTAATGACATTTGCGTCGCGTCTTCTGTGGCGTATGGTGGTATCATAGTAAAATGGCATCACTTTTCAGGGTTTTTTTCTGAGGAGGCAAAATTAAGGGTTGTTTATTCAATTCCTTTTGGAGAAATTGGTGTTTTTGCTGTAGTACGCATGTAAATCTTACTCCCTTAAGAGTCGCTCTGGACAGCTTGGACTTTTGGCTCGTTAGCTAGAATTCTCGACTCTTAAACTGTGAACGCAGGTCCGAGCTCCAGCAGTGTGAAGGAGGGGGTTCCAGGCGCGTTCCTTTGGTGCTGTGACCCGGATTGAGAGTGAGTTTTATGGGGGGGCGAGTGTAACGGCTGCCAGGTAGTGTAGCTGTGAGAAGTACTGTGTCGTAGTATGGGTATTAATCCTCACTCCCTGACGCCTTAAGAGCTGTGTTGGACAAGTAGTAAGCAGCTCAGGTTTTTGGTCCATTGGCTAGTGGGGTAAATTATGCCATGTACCGTTTTGTTATATGATTGTGAGCTAGCATGTGTTTGTATTTGGTCACAGAATCCTTTAGAGGACTATTCTACGAAGGTCAAAAGTGCACATGTCCATCACAAGCGCTCTTGGCTCCAGGAAATTGGACTCTTACAGGAATGCAGGTTTGGATTTTAGGAGTGATAATAAAGACATTAGCAACATCTGGTAGGAAGCCCTCACAAGTAGGAGTAGAGGATAGAGGTCAAGCCGATCACAGGAAATAGGCTGACTGGCCAAGCAACAAACTGGGTGTTGTCCAGACTGACTGGCCCCAAGGCTAGAACAACAAAGAGTAACTGTCTACGTGTAAAATATATTTAAGGACAGTTGTCCAAGAAGACAGCAGAAAAGTGATCAGGCTCATACTCTTTCTCCTGGAGCTGCAGTTCGAGTCTGAGGCTCACTGAAACAAATAAAGCTTTTTGTCCGACGATTCCTCGTTGGCGTCTCCTTGGCTCATCACCCATCACACGACCATCAAATATACAACACTAGCACTCTCAACTCTCAAACGCATCTTACATTGGTGCCGGGACCCCGGGTGAGGTTTAAATGGGGGAGTGTAACAGATGCAGCTAGTGCGGCTGTGATGTCATATATGTGTGAACCTTGCTCCCTGACACCTTAAGAGTCACGCTGGACAGTTAACAGCACAGGCCTTTGGCTCGTTGGCTAGCATTCTCAATTCTCAATCGGTACACCCTAGTTCGATCCCCAGGCTGTGTGAACGGGGCAGACCTTGGTGGGTTACACGTGTCCAAAACATCTCTCTGGGGCATAAAGCAGGTTAAAACTGAGGCGCTTGTGGAAATATGCAAGCGCATCAATTGCCATCTCTTTATGTAGCTTTCATCATACCTAACTCTAGATGGCAGTTATGAGTCAATTCACCCCAACTAGGAAGGAGGAAACACTTCCCTTGCAGCATATTGTTCTGCCTTGACTATCTCATTAATGTTTTGAACCAAAAAGTAATGTAATCTTTGTCTGTTTCCTCAGTACTACTCTGCCCCAACAGCCTACGATGCCGTCCTAAAACATCTCAACACAGCATTTACTGTCCTCTTCTCCATGGAGTGCATACTCAAGATCATGGCCTTTGGTTTGGTGGTAAGAAAAGACACGCACATGTGTTAATTTTCCTGCATTTATTTTTAATTGAATAACTGAATAATTATTGTGACATTGTATTTTATTCAGAACTATTTCAGAGACACTTGGAATATTTTTGACTTCATCACAGTTATCGGCAGCATCACCGAGATCGTTGTGGATTTACAGGTGAAACACACTCATCAACACTACAACAAATAAAGGTATTATGAAGGCATTTTTTTTACTTTTATTTGTATTCCTCGCTTCATTTATTTTTTGGTCTAGTCATTGAATACCATCAACATGAGTTTCCTGAAGCTCTTCCGGACAGCAAGGTTGATCAAGCTCCTGAGGCAAGGTTACACCATTCGCATCCTGCTTTGGACCTTCGTACAATCTTTTAAGGTTGGATTTTTTTACATTTGTTTGCAATTTTGGCTTTTTTTTTTTTTTACAAGTACCAGTACTACCATCCCTCTCCAACAGGCGCTTCCTTACGTCTGCCTGCTCATCGCAATGCTTTTCTTCATATACGCCATCATTGGAATGCAGGTACGTCTCTATTCAAGTCTCTCAGATATTATTTATGATGTATTATTTGTAATATAACTTTCTGTTTACAGGTGTTTGGAAACATCAAACTGAATGACGAAAGCCACATCAATCAGCACAACAACTTCAAGACCTTCTTCAGTGCTCTCATGCTGCTCTTCAGGTGGGCTGCCGACATTAATGCATGTTGACCTTCATTCGCCAGCAGCGGAAGTGTTGTCTCAATTGCATGCAAATGAGGTGCTTGCACATGTTTAACCCCTTTAGGAGTGCAACAGGGGAATCCTGGCAGGAGATTATGCTTTCCTGTCTGTCGGGTCAGGAGTGCGAGCCCGACACCTCTCTTGCCCCCTTCACATTGTCTCCAGACCACGAGGGAGGCTGCGGCACCGACTTTGCCTACTGCTACTTTGTCTCTTTCATCTTCTTTAGCTCCTTCCTGGTCAGAACTCACTGAGTACAGTAAATTACTGGAAAGTCTTCACACCGCTTCACTTTTTCTGCGTTTAGTTATGTTACAGCCTTTTTACAAAATGGAACATATTCATTTTTGTCCTCAAAATTCTACATGCCTACAGGCCCGACAATAACAATATGAAAATGTTTTTATTTTTTATTTTGATAATGTATTTAAAATAAAAAAATAAAAATTACACGTGTTTGCTCAATACTTTGTTGATGCACCTTTGGCAGCAATTACAGCCTTAAGTCTTTAGGAATACGATGCCACACGTTTGGCACACATGTCTTCGGGCAGTTTCGTCTTTTCCCATTCCTCTTTGCAGCACCTCTCAAGCACCATCGGATTGGATAGGAAGTGATGGTTTTCATCCAGGATGTCTCTGTACATTGCTGCATTCATCTTTCCGTCTATCCTGACTAGTCTCTCAGTTCCTGATGCTAAAAAACATCCCTACAGCATGACGCTGCCGCCACCATGCTTCACTGTAGGGATATTGGCCTGGTGATGAGCGGTGCCTGGTTTCCTCCAAACATGAAGCCTGGCATTAATGCCAAAGAGTTCAATATTTGTCTCTTTAGACCAGAGAATTCTGTTGCTGTGGTTTGGGAGTCTTTCAGGTGCATGTTGGCAAACTTTTTACTAAGAAATGGCTTTTGTCTGGCCACTATACCATACAGGCCTGATTGGTGGCTTCCTGCAGGTTGTCCTACTGGAAGGTTTTCCTCTCTCCACAGACGAATGTTGTAGCTCTGACAGAGTGACCATCAGATTCTTGGTCACCTCCCTGACTAGACTAAGATGGACACAGCAATGTAAAGAGACATCCTGGATGAAAACTAGTGCTTCCCATCCAACCTGATGGAGCTTGAGAGGTGCTGCAAAGAGGAATGGGTGAAACTGCCCAAAGATAGGTGTGCCAAGCTTGTGGCATCGTATTCAAAAAGACTTGAGGATGTAATTGCTGCCAAAGGTGCATCAACAAAGTATTGAGCACAGGCTTTGAATACTTACATACATAAGATTTTTTGTTTTGTTTTTTAGGTTTAATAAATTTGCAAAAATGTAAAAAATATATATTTCACTTGGTCATTATGGGCTTGTATATTAAATTATATATATTATATATATTATGTATCATGGGGTTATATTATACAATTCTACAGACCCGAAGGTCTGTAGAATTGTATTTTTATTCAATTTTGGAATTAGGCCGTTAGATAACAATACCGGTATATGAAAAAAGGGAAGCGCTGTGAATACTTTCCGGATGCACTGCATTTCTTAACTTATGTGACTTTGTATGGTGTTCTCCTGTCACTTCTAGATGTTAAACCTGTTTGTAGCCGTTATTATGGATAACTTTGAGTACCTGACACGAGACTCCTCAATCCTTGGACCTCATCACTTGGATGAATTTGTCAGAATCTGGGGAGAATATGATCGTTTGGCATGGTGAGTTCACATCAAGACCCATTCATTTAATTTTTGTGGCTAGTGTAGTTGTCCTTTAATTGTCATGTACTTAATTAATGGTCACTTTTTCACTTCCGATACAATACCAATATAGGAGCCTTGTTACCAATATTGATCCAAAATGATATCAGCAGATATAATTCATACTTGTATTATTTTGTAGTGTGGAATGTTAGAAAAGGTTTACTCAAGTGAAATTACTTAAACAGAGGTATTAAAAATACTAACTTATTTATTATTAACTGTCTGGAATGGATTTATGATGTCTTTAAAATGAAGTAGACTGGTAATTGTTTTTTGGCCACACACTTTGTGTCCACAATAATTTATGAAGTTAAACTCATGACATGGTAAATTGAATGATTCAGACACGTTTGTTATTTGATACTTTCTAATAATCTTCTATCTTGGATACTTAATACCTTTATGTATTATGCAACTATAATTATTTGATATTAGTTTATATTGACAAATGTCGTTTTTAGAATTCTGCAATATTGTTAAATCAAGGACACTTATCACATAGAGTATGTCTAGCTTGTGTGCTAACGTGGGATTAGCTGTTGTGTAGCTGCTGGCCCGTAGTAGCCTGTAGCCTACCATTTTTACCTTTTGTAAATTGACTTGACTAAAACACAAGAAAAAACTAAAACGCAGTGCAAGACTGCTTTTATCCGACAGAGCTTGTATCGAAAATTTTAGATGCAAGCAGATACAAACCAATACTTGTTTTTTTTCTCCTGATATCGGACTGATATCCAATATTAATATTTGATGGCGACACCCCTAGATACAGTTTATGTTTATTATATTTCATAGTAATATTTTCACAATAATGTATAAGTATTCCATCTCAATTAATGTTAATTTCATTTCGTTTCATCTCTAGACCCCTCAATCCTTGGACCTTATCAATTAGAAAATATGATCATTTGATATGTTATTCGAACTCAAAAATGTTTATTTGTTCCCAAGGGACAATTCAAGGCATGTTGGGCAGCAATTATAGCAGCAAATATAGCAGCAAATAGTAAAATAGACAACATAAACTTGTTGCAGCTGTAAACACAGACAACAATAACAAAAGCAGCATCACAAAGAGGGAATAATTATACATAATATAAGCTAATGTTAAAAATGCTAAAATACTCAATGAAAAAAGTACTACTGGAAAAAATTAGGATGAAAAAAAAATGAATAAAAAACTAAATTTAGTGCCAAGAAAGTTGTTAAGATCAAATCATGATCCATCTATTGCAATTTTGTGTATGGTGTATTTTTCCTTTTATTTCTAATTATATTTTTTTTATTATTTATTGATTTATGTGTATGTATTTTTTGCTGGACACTGTTATATCTTTATTTAGATAAATTATAAGTTAATTAACTTTCATAATAATGTTGTAAAATAAATTAAATGTATTTCCTGCAAAAGAAAATATGTCAGTAGAGGGATCTAGTACTTCATGTGGGCTGACTATACACCTATCCATTTTAATTTTCCAATTTTGTCCAGGAGAAAGAAGCAAATATACAGGTACTTGAATCATCTGTAAATAGATATACTCTTGTAAAATAGTCACGCTTTCCAGTTCATAAGAAGGTTCACAACAAGGTCACTAAAAGCGAACTTGTGGCTGCTTTACATAACTTTTATACTTTTCTAACATGTACTCTGTGTCTCTTTTTCTTCCCCACTTTCTGCAGTGGACGCATCCACTACACGGCCATGTATGAGATGTTAACACATATGTCTCCTCCACTGGGCCTGGGCAAAAAATGTCCTGCCAAGATTGCCTATAAGGTCATTAGAGCACACTTGAGAGGAGAAGGGTTTGGAAAAAATACATCAAATGTGGTTTGTCACCCAGAGGTTGGTGCTGATGAACATGCCAGTGGACGAAGACATGACGGTCCACTTCACTTCCACTCTCATGTCGCTCATACGCACGGCGTTGGACGTTAAAATAGCCAGAGGTGAAGTAATGCAATCATAACATTAGGTAAATATGTCCAACACTAAAGCTGGGCTGTTTGCGTCTCAGGTGGTGAGGACCGCATCGCCTTGGATGCCGAACTGCAGAAAGAAATCAGCATCATCTGGCCCTACCTGCCTCAAAAGAACTTGGACCTCCTGGTGCCTATCAACAAAGGTCGGACTCTAAAGCAATCATGTCAGTATTCAGAGCCGTTATCTCTAAACTTTGTCCTTTGCAGACACGGACATGACAGTGGGGAAGATTTACGCCTCAATGATGATCATGGACTACTTCAAACAGAATAAGGCCAAAAAGCTGCGGCAACAGCTGGAAGCTCAGGTAAGGGATGATGAAAGGACATTTTTAGGAAGAATTAAGGCTAATTGGTGGAGAGTGTCTGCGATTAGAAGAGCAACTTGATCTTCAAACGTTTGGATGCGTCCACCCTCCCTGAGGACATACTGTCCAATGCACAACCTCTACCTATGATGGCCCACAGCGCCGGATCGGCCCTGTGCGTTTGTATTTGTACTTAACATTTATTTATGCAGACTTTTCAAGTGTTTATTCACACTTTTGTACGTCCGCCCCACATAGGACAAGGGGAGGTTTTGTGGCCTTAAGTCCCATTTCACCTCAGGAGCTATTTCTGCAGTCCATGAGCTCTGACGCTGATGAGAGTCAGCAGCAGAACCTGGTAAGCAAAGAGCACACCAGTATTCAAATACCGTATGATCGTTGCATTGTTTACACATTGAACAAATTAATTGGGACAAATATCTTATACAATAGGCTACTGTTAGTTAGTTAATTCCACCTAAATCTTAATTTTTTGACTTACCAAGACATTTCCGTGCAAGCTTATGTTACCATTAGTGGTTTAACAGAACATATATATTATTTAAGTGTCTATCATTTTCACAATTACTTCTTATATTGAATAAAAATTGCTCTTAGCTCCAAGCCCTTTGTTTCCGGTGAATAAGGCACATTTAGATGGGTTTGGTATAGAAGAACGCCTTATGTGATAAACACACATGTTCATCTACATCAGTGTTTTGTTAATTTTTTTGTAGTGAAGTACCGCCTATGGGATATTTTAGCGCAGCAAAGTAGAGTCCAGACCGGTGGTAAAGGAATTTCCATACAACGGGAATTACTCATTATTAATCAAATATTTTCATACCTAAATACTTGAAAAAACTGTTTACAACCTTCTAAGTAAGTTGTTTTTTTAAACCAATATAAGAGCCCTTTAAGCATGAAACAACACCCTTTAGTCACCTTTACAGTCTTTTAATCCAATATTGTAATGCTGCCCAATGCAAAAATAAAGACATGTTCTTAAATGAAAATTTTTATTTTTTCACATTTTGTTTCGCTCAGTTACCATACACATACCACAAAAGTTCTGTGCTGTTTATATCTTTGTAAAAGGATTAACATACAAAAAGGGCAGGGCATCATTTTGTCCATTTTATATACGGTATACTGTATTAATCTTAAGCGCCCCCTTCAGTGCCATGTAGTATAGGGCAGAAAAGGCTTGGTTGTCAACTTGTCACACTTCTGGCGTAGTTAATTGCTCATCATCAAAACATCTTTCAATATTCATTCTCACATTAAATTGAAGCCTTGGGTGTTGGTTTGAAATATGCATACTTCTCATTTCCCCAACGCTCTGTAACAAAGAGGTAATAATTTTATATCAAAGACACTCTGACACATTGTGACAACCGACTCTATTGTGAGACGGTGTCACGCTTTATTAGGGTTGGTTGTCATTATGTTAATTTACAGTTTTTTTTCAATCGCTAACAAGTGGTTACCCATACTTCAGATACTTTTTCTAAACTTTTAACAAAGACTCGCTCCTACAAACCACAATTGGCAAAGTGGATCATTTTCTTCTCAAAAACACTATTGTTAAATATATACTATTTTTTCATTTCAAAAACACTGAAAATCTGACTCAAAATGAAATGATTCTGTCAAAGAATAACACTTTTTTTCACTTCACAATGTACATACAGTCAATCAAAGTACACCAGGTTTCAAAATACTGGCTATTGTTGACATTACAAAAACTGCAGAGACTTTTATGTTTCAGTGTTACATGCATGTGCATGCAAAACGTACAATCCACCATTTTTAAACTAAGTGTATTGGTTGGGAACGGTATGTCCACATGTAATGTTCACAGTAAAAGGCAAATGTTTTTTTTTTCCTTTACTGTTTACTACAGGAGGTACAGTAGGAATAGACAAAGTTTTACAGCATTGCTTACTGTGAACAAAATATCCATGAAACACACAACAGCATTCTGAACAAAAAAACAACAGCAAAACATATGTTACTTTATGGCCTTATTGGCATGTCAAGTGAGAATAGAAACAATACATGTAAAATGCAATACTGTTCTTATTTGTTGGTTTGTTGAAAGATGCTCGTAATGGAGGCAACCGTTGACCGCCTCAAATTGGGCTGCACTCTTTTATTAGCCTCTCTTAGGGAAAGATCGTGGTTGATTACATGGTCATTGATAATGGCACCAATTTCATCACTGACTACTGTTCTTGCAGCCCTTGGAATGCCACCACCAAACATTCTTACTCCTCTACCTTGCTCTTTCCTTGGGCCTTCCCCCTGGGCCCCTTGCTGTTGTTACCCTTCCATGTCCAGACATTACGGTGTCTTTTTCTGTTTCTGATTCCAAAAACATCACTCCTCAAAGTCCTCTAGACCAGTGGTTCTCAACCTTTTTTGTACCCCCTGTGAATTTTTTTTAAATTCAAGTACCCCCTAATCAGAGCAAAGCATTTTTGGTTGAAAAAAAGAGATAAAGAAGTAAAATACAGCACTATGTCATCAGTTTCTGATTCATTAAATTGTATAACAGTGCAAAATGTTGCTCATTTGTAGTGGTCTTTCTTGAACTATTTGGAAAAAAAGATATAAAAATAACTAAAAACTTGTTGAAAAATAAACAAGTGATTCAATTATAAATAAAGGTTTCTACACATAGAAGTAATCATCAACTTAAAGTGCCCTCTTTGGGGATTGTAATAGAGATCCATCTGGATTCATGAACTTAATTCTAAACATTTCTTCACAAAAAAAGAAATCTTTAACATCAATATTTATGGAACATGTCCACAAAAAATCTAGCTGTCAACACTGAATATTGCATTGTTGCATTGTAATGAATGGAATAGCCTACTTGATTTGATGTTCAGTCTATGAACTTACATTTATATTTTGTTGAAGTATTATTCAATAAATATATTTATAAAGGATTTTTGAATTGCTATTTTTTTAGAATATTTTTTAAAAATCTCACGTACCCCTTGGCATACCTTCAAGTACCCCCAGGGGTACGCGTACCCCCATTTGAGAACCACTGCTCTAGACCACTGACTGCCACTTAGTCCAAACGAGACTGGAATTAGCTGTGGCTGGCCCAATTTACCCATCATAAATTAGCTGTGTGTCAATGATTCGATTGTTTATTATCAGCTGAAACATATTGTTTTTGAACTGATATCATTTAGGGGTGTAAAAATTAATCAGTACAAACCAATAACCGATTTTCACTATAGAGATATGAATACATCGTTTGGCGAGCCTCTAGGTCAATCTATTTATAGTATGGATCGGTCTCTGCCCGGTTGGAAAGTCATGAATCGGTTGCTTCTAGATCTACTACAAAATATGGCCGCTCTAATCTTGCGAGATTTCTGTAATGGCGTAATACGAGAGTACCCTTCTTGTTTGAGAATGACGACGCAGAAACATGTTAGAAAGCACTGAAATAGTTTACAAACAATGCAGAAGCAGAAGTTTTAATACTATAGGTTTGGAATATTGTTTTTGCTATTGTCGGATGTTGTGTGTTAACATTTGTACATAATACGAAAACAATCCATATTTTTGTTGCAAGATATAGCTTGTCTCTTAAAAAAATGTAAACATTGTGGAATGTGTTAACTCACTGGAAATTGCGTGAAAACGACATGTAATGCGTGAATGGTTTGGCCACAAAATACCGATGCTGTGCTAATTGTGTTTAGAGTTTTGGAAATGCGACAATTGTTTAGAAAAACGCTAGTTAGTGACTGAAAAAAAAACCAGTTATGGCAGAAAACAGAACAACATTTGAAAGTTGAATTGCATTGACAATAGGGCTGCATTCGTCTAATATTTTAGTCATCAAGTAATAAATAAATAAAACTAATCTATTTAATTAAAAACTTTATAGCGTATTTTAGGGCAAATAGTTGAAATAAACGACAATTTTTCTGCTTCCCATAACTGTCACTTTTTTCTAATACAGTAAATGCACATCCTCAAAACTGAGATTGCCCTTTTAATATGTGAGCATTATGCATTTTTATCTTCTTTTTTTTTAACTCTGCTGTTTGCTGCCGCACATGTCATGGCACCCTCACACCAACACACTCATGAGCGGCCGTGTTGAAATTATGTCTGCATATTTAATGTTCTGGGCACTCCATGTGGTCTGTATTTTATCCATTTGTATTAGTTACAACCATTAAACGATTAATCTAAGCAACAGAATACAAATCAAAGCTTTTTTTCCATTTGATTAATCGTTGCAGCTGTAATTAACAAGTTGACAAATACACAAAATGAGCGTGAAACATGAACATGAAACATATTTAGACCAGCATGCTTTGCATACCTACATAAAGAACAAAACAAACACAGTGATTGGAAATCTTGGGTCTGCGTATAACATTTGAGAAGTGAATGTGACGGGACCAACTCCAACTGGATCGTATTATTAGCATCAAGGCTAGCAATTAAATTAGCTAGCTGATAATCTAGATGATGGCTTTCACATCACACTTTCTAAGGACAAAAAGTGTTTTGTTAGAGAGCCAGTGTGTAAAAATTCTAGAGGAAAAATACAGAGGAGCCAAATATTTACAATTCAACAGGAAAAACACAAAAAGTCCTCTCACCTCAACTTTGTCTTACTCTAGAGAAGAATGTCCCCATTCCATAAATTTCCATATCTCAATTTGAGAGATAGCGCCCTCTGGTGGTGAGATACAATGAATGTGACAACCAACCACGCTCTATACTAGTGCCACCATTTAAATGTGAACTGCAATTTTTTTTATTTTGCCTATCGTTCACAATCATTATGGGAGACAAGAAGACAGATGTATTTTTGTTATGCATTCCAAGTTGTAAATAAACGTAAATAAAAGTCCGCTTATACTGGAGTCAATGGAAAGTCCTCCAGTTCGCCCATTAAGGCTTAAATAACCATCTAAAAACAGCCAACAATATGACATTTACATTTCGTCACTGTGTTGGTGACGAACCCCAAGATGCAGAGAAGGCAGGATTGGTGCAGGAAAACATGATTTAATGTCCAAAATAAGAAGGTAAAACACAAACCAGGAACTAGGCGACAGGAAACAGGATACCTGGAAACAGGAACTAGGAACAAAAAGGACAGCACGCTGCAAACAGCTACAGGTACAGCTTCAACAACAGGTAGTAGCACGACAGGTAGTAGCTCTAACGACAATCACATCGACAATCAATACTCCAGTACTGACTGGAGGTCAAAGCAGGTCTAAATAGCAGCTGGCTGATTGACACCAGGTGTGGCCAGGTGCCAATCAGCCGCAGCTGAGGGGTACAGCGCTTAGGGAGACTAGCAGGAAACTGAACCAAAATAAGAGTGCTTACAGGAAATAAAGACAGAGGGAAAACCAAAACATAACTAAACTGTCAGTGACAAACCTGACAGTATTAGTGATATTGTTATTATAAGCGCTAACGCAGACAAACTATTTATAGTGACGCCGTGATCACGGAGAGTTTACTGGCTTGTGTTTTGATTGATTGATTGATTGAGACTTTTATTGGTAGATTGCACAGTATTCCGTACAATTGACCACTAAATGGTAACATCCGAATAAGTTTTTCAACTTGTTTAAGTCGGGGTCCACGTTAATCAATTCATGGTTGTATTGACATCATGGTGACCTGGTTTCTCGCCTCGGAGCTGATGACATTTATTCTAGATAATGACTCTTAATTTGATAGTAGAAGGATGAGGACATAATCCGAAAAGATGGTCAACTTTCGAATCCAATTAAGATCCGACGAGAAAGGCATGAAAAGATTTTTGGTTCCAGACCCCTTTTTTCTTTTCGAGGATTATGAGGCATTCTTCATCTAAACGGGAATATATTGATTTGATTTGATTTGATTTATATTAACATACTAACAGTCGGCATCCTAATGACAGCAGACATTGTACAGTAAGTGATGTTTTATTATGTTTGTTGGGTCCCATGAAGTCTGGAGTGAGTGATGTGATATCAGTGATGTTGGCAAAAGAAAAAGCCAGCGTTGTGATGCGTTTGTGAAATGAATGGGCCGCTGTGTACTTAAAATGAGCTCAATATGTACATTTAACATCCTATTAACTTATTATAAATGTGCTTGTTCATACATTATGTATGTATGTATGTATGTGTGTATATATATATATATATATATATATATATATATATATATATATATATATATATATATATATATATATATTTATATATATATATATACACAGGCCAAAACACACTTTTTCATTCAATGCGTTTTCTTTATTTTCATGACTATTTAGATTGTAGATTGTCACTGAAGACATCAAAACTATGAATGAACACATGTGGAGTTATGTACTTAACAAAAAAAGGTGAAATAACTGAAAACATGTTTTATATTCTAGTTCCTTCAAAATAGTCACCCTTTGCTCTGATTTCTGCTTTGCTCACTCTGGGCATTCTCTCGATGAGCTTCAAGCACACCTGTGAAGTGAAAACCTCTTGAAGCTCATCGAGAGAACGCCAAAAGTGTGCAAAGCAGTAATCAGAGCAAAGGGTGGCTATTTTGAAGAAACTAGAATATAAAACATGTTTTCAGTTATTTCACCTTTTTTTGTTAAGTACATAACTCCACATGTGTTCATTTATAGTTTTGATGCCTTCAGTGACAATCTACAATGTAAATAGTCATGAAAATAAAGAAAACACATTGAATAAGAAGGTGTGTTCAAACTTTTGGCCTACATATAGGCAGAAAAGAGTGACTTTCATAGGCTCCAATGTAAGCAAACTTTTGCTCGCATTTATTAACTCGTTAGAATACATTAAAAACAAACAAGTGTGGTTGTCTTAGGTAATGATTGTGAATGATCCCGTTTAACAGTTCCCAATATCTTGTTAAAAGTCTTCCAAAAAAAGTGTAAAAGGTCACATTTGGAGTGGTTTAATTGCCCTTATTGTCGAGGCAATGTGTCCAATCATTTTGTTCATAAAAAGGCATATCAAACACATGATTATTACATACTTGTTATTCCTTGTCCTTCCCAAACGACGGTCTCAGTTCCTAGCAGAAGACGGGTAATTGTCTTTTTAGACAAGGCTGTGTGTGTTTTGTCTGGACCCTTTAGTGGGTTGTCAGTGTTCGCCCAAAATGTTCAAGCAGTTTGGTTGGTTGTTTGATTGGTGGGTTGAAGTTTATTTTGAACTTGTATGCAATTTCAACATGACACATCACATATTTCACATGCTTTGTAGAACAGTTTTAATCTGAGCTGTTAGAAAGTGATGGCAGAGATATTTAAGTGTTTTTACACAGTTTTAATGTTCAACATCTCATGAGCTATGAATGTATCAGCTGAGACTTCTTTTCCATGATTATGCAAACCTAATGTGGTGAGGAAGAGCAGGCCGAAAACAGCAACATTCATAACAATGTATTTTTTTAACCATAAATGCAACAGCAGGTAAAAAAAACAGCGTAGGAAACATTTCCCTGTTACAAATCAACTGTCTGCCACCATTTTTAAGTGTTCTCAATAGAGGAGCGTGTGTTTTTTTTGTGTGGTTCCCAAGTTGTGAGCAATCATGTCCCTCCAAGAAGGAGTCCGTCTTTCCCTCATGTGACTTGTCTTTTTCTGGCTTGTCTCACAAAATGAGTCTTGTTGTCAACTTGTCTGTATTTGGCCTGGAGTCTGGCAATGGCCGTAACAGATTTACAGGCCCACGAAGGCGAGGATGAGCCTGATTTGTCTCCTACTCTTGCCTTGCATCTCTGTCTTTGCTCACCCAGGTGGGAGAGCGCCATTGGGGGATTGTGGCCCCACTCGATGTTCCGCTAGGGAGGGGCCTGTGTGTGCGGGCCTCCTCCGTGCCCCGCCTGGCTTTAGGGTGGCAGGTACTCACTTCCTGCATGACTCTTGCCTCTTGTGCTGGCGACTCACCTTCTCCAGTGGCTGCATGACTCCTCATGACAAAAGTCGGCGCAACCTTTTGGTTGCGATGTTTTGGGAAGCTTAAAACTTGGATTCTTGGATGTTCAGAGGTAGCTGCAGGGTTTCCACGGAGGCTTGGAGTAGAACTGCCTTGACTGTTTTCAAGGTCTGAAAAGTGGTTGAATTCTGATGAGAGTGCTTGAAATTATGAACCTTTTCTTTTACAGTAACTAGATAGAGCATAAACATGCACATACTGTAAATGATGTGTTTCTAATTTACAGTACAGGCCAAAGGTTTAGACACACCTTCTCATTCAATGAGTTTTCTTTATCTTCATGACTATTTACATTGTAGATTGTCACTGAACTCATCAAAACTATGAATGGACACTTGTAGAGTTATGTACTTAACAAAAAAAGGTGAAATGACTGAAAACATATTTTATATTCTAGTTTCTTCAAAATAGCCACCCTTTGCTCTGATTACTGCTTTGCACACTCTTGGCATTCTCTCGATGAGCTTCAAGTACACCTGTGAAGTGAAAAAAAACATTTCAGGTGACTACTTCTTGAAGCTCATCAAAAGAATGCCAAGAGTGTGCGAAAAAGTAATCAGATCAAAGGGTGGCTATTTTGAAGAAACTAGAATATAAAACATGTTTTCAGTTATTTCACCTTTTTTTGTTAAGTACATAACTCCACATGTGTTAATTCTTAGTTTTGATGCCTTCAGTGACAATCATGAAAATAGTCATGAAAATAAAGAAAACACATTGAATGAGAAGGTGTGTCCAAAATTTTGGCCTGTACTGTCTATCAAACATCTTGTTTTTTGGAAGAGGGGATTCCAATGTGTGGCCTATAGCTCAAAAAATAGAATATTCATAACATTAAAATAAACATAATACATTATGAATGTTTGCATTTTTAATATTTGAACAAGATAATGCAATAACAATAGTACGGTGGTATCCCAATTTAAGAGTGTTTTGAGATAGAGCTGTCTCTCAGCTAAGTGTTATGCTTTAAGTTGCAAGCTAAAATTTGAGTTTCAAGCATCCCTGCCATGAGTTGCTGCAAAAAATATCACAGTGAACCCCATAAGATTTGACTTGCTATAGCAGTAATTGCAGTTGTTAGTAGTACATTCTATTGTTTTTTATATCAAATTTATTATGTAGAAGTTTTTTTAAAGAAATGTTAAATGTTAAAATGGTGCTGTTTTGAGAGGCCAAGCACCAATTAAAGTGATCTTAATTAATTCCAATGGGAGACCTTGATTTGAGATACAAGTGTTTTGAGTTGAGCTCATAAATTGAGGTAATACTGTAGTTATTAACAGCTTAGCACAGCTTGACGTGATCTTGAATGGTTTTGTATGTTTGGTATAATAAATAAAGAAAAGAAAATTAAGAAAAAGTGAATAATATTATAGTGGCCCTTGCATTCTTTATTTTTTCTCTATGTGGCCCCCAGCAGAAACATTTAGAGTTTGTGGGTGTTCTTTAAATGTGCCGTCAAATTATTATTTTCTTAAATCAGATTAGTCACACTTTAGAATTTGAATTAATCATTATTAATCACAGGTTAGCACATTTGCATAATTTAAATTATTCCCAAGATTTGGAAAAAAAATTCTACTTTATTCTAAGAAAGTCATTAAGGAACAGTTTATTTGTTTTACATAAATGCATGTCATTTATTTGCTCAAAACTTGCTAACAGTTTTTTTTAAGTTCCAATCGGAGTGCATTTTGAAGTGAATATAGCCAGCGAGCACACCAGTCAGGGTCTCCTTACGCATCTTTGCACTGACATATGCATTGACCTGATCACTGACCGTATAACAACCTTTTAGGTAACCATCCGCAGTTAACGTAAAGGAGCATGTGCGGTCAAAATAGATTGTGTGATTATGCAATACTTTTTTGTGAGGTAACACATTATTTTTTTACATCCCTAATACATAAATAAGTACTTTCTTGCAGAAAAAGCTGAATTTAAAAAAATTATGAAAACTATTTTAAAATAATCATTCCATATGACTAAATAAGTAGGTTTTTAGATAGTGAAATAAAATTCATGAAAATATAATAAAATGTTGTATATCATAATTTAACAAAACATTTTTTTAAAGCAAAAATTTCAATTATCTTTCGTGACAGTCAAAAGTTTGTAAAAAGTTTCTCCTGCAACAGAATGCAGAATTGTCTTTAACTATTTGACTGGTTCTGTATGTGTATACAGTATAACTTTTCCTTTCAAAGCAATTTGCTCACTAGTTTATTTTGAGAACGTACAGTACATATTCAGACAAATATTTTATTTGGCACCGCTATAGAATGTTTGAAAATTGTTGTTGGGAATCTTTTAAACGATTTTGGCAGGATTTTTTCACTGTTTAACTGCTTGTGAGTGTTTGAGTTTGACCAGAGAAAAGGTGCATGATCTCACCACTAAACTATGCATGCAGATGAATGGTCCCTAACCCAAATGATCCGTTTGTAACCTGTGTATTTGCAAATGTTTGCAGACGGAAGCTGCCAGCGGATCATTGAAGCGTTCCGCCTCCACTGTGGCGGACAACCAGGTCAATGGTCTTTGGCAAGAGGAGAAAAGTCCGCAGAGGTTTTATCGACCACGCCACAAAAGCTACAAAGCTGCAGGTCAGCCATGCTGTTGTCGTGACATCATCGTGTCGTGCATCATCTATCCCATATTTGATTGACCGTTTTTCCCTGTTTTGCCATGGATTTAGTGTCTCGGTCAGAGCACTGGCAGCAAGGCGACAGAGAGAGAGGTCGATCCAAGGAGCGCTGCCACCTTCTGTCTCCAGACACGTCCCGTTGCAACTCTGAAGAACGAGGCCTGCAGCCGTCACGCTCCTCAAGTGTGGAGAGGACACGGCCTCACAAGCAGGTATACAAGACATGTGCATACTTCAAAAAGAACACAAGTATTGGGACACCTGGGGCCTCATTTATAAAACTGCGTGAACTCCCAACGTAAAAGATTACGTAAGCAAAAATCTCAGAATGTACGTGCGCAGGAAAAAACAAAACACTCTTCTCATTATAAATCACACCTACAAGTTAATGGTGTGCATAAAAGTTCCTCCTGGTGTCCTCCCACAATCATCCATAAATGTACATGCTAATTAGATTATGAATATTATGACTATTAGGGATGTCCGATAATGACTTTTTGCCAATATCCGATATTCCGAAATTGTCCAACTCTTTAATTACCGATACCGATATCAACCGATACCAACAGATATATGCAGTCGTGGAATTAACACATTATTATGCCTAATTTGGACAACCAGGTATGGTGAAGATAAGGTACTTTTTAAAAATAATAATGAAATAAGATAAATAAATTAAAAACATTTTCTTGAATAAAAAAGAAAGTAAAACAATATAAAAACAGTTACATAGAAACTAGTAATGAATGAAAATCAGTAAAATTAACTGTTAAAGGTAAGTACTATTAGTGGACGAGCAGCATGCACAATCATGTGTGCTTACGGACTGTATCCCTTGCAGACTGTATTGATATATAATGTAGGAACCAGAATATTAATAACAGAAAGAAACAACCCTTTTGTGTGAATGAGTATGAAGGAGTGTAAATGTGGGAGGGAGTTTTTTTGGGTTGGTGCCCTAATTGTAAGTGTATCTTGTGTTTTTTATGTTGATTTAATAAAAAAAAAAGGAAGAAAAAAAACATACCGATAATAAAAAAAAAACGATACCGATAATTTCCGATATTACATTTTAACGCATTTATTGGACATCCCTAATTACTATGGATCGCATGTTAGACTGTCAATTAAAGAAGATGGACATGGCAACTCCAAAGCAGATGGCGATATTTTCGGATTGGTGCTTATTACGCCAAGCAACGTAACAGGATTATTTTTGGAGGGCTATAAGTTACGTCACATCTGTCAGGACTGGGTCAAAAATAGGACTCAGATGCAGAGGTGGGGATTAATTATTTATTATTTTGAAAAGTTCACTTTTCACTTCTTGAGTCAGGGCAATACAACAACGGCTATAAACTTTAACTAGGCGAAAAAGGTTTCACAAAAATGTGAACAAACCGAAAATCACTCCAAAAGGAAGAAACACAAGTATCTATATCTAACTACACTAACGAGGAATATACCATACTTTTTGTAGTATAAGTCGCTCCGGCCGAAAATGCATGATAAAGAAGGAAAAAAACATATAAGTCGCACTGGAGTATAAGTCGCATTTTTGGGGGAAATGTATTCGATAAAACCCAACACCAAGAATAGACATTTGAAAGGCAATTTAAAATAAATAAAGAATAGTGAACAACAGGCTGAATAAGTGTACGTTATATGAGGCATAAATAACCAACTGAGAACGTGCCTGTTATGTTAACGTAACATATTATGGTAAGAGTCATTCAAATAATTATAACATATAGAACGTCGCTCCTGAGTATAAGTCGCACCCCCGGCCGAACTATGAAAAAAATTGCGACTTATAGTCCGAAAAATACGGTAACTATGAAATTTAAACAACAAAAGGCGCTCCAAAAGGAGGGAAAAACAACGGGCTATAAAGCTTTTACGCTGATTCTTACCTAGAGAAATAATTAACAATAGATCACTCAAAAATGAGGAAAAAGAGACAGTAAAAGTAAACTGAACTCACCACTGCGATTTGAAAACTTTACAAATCCAGGATCTGGATAACAAGACGAGACAAGGCTTGGGTATGAGGCTGGAAATGCACGAGAAATTCTGGCACAGAACAAAGGGAGGCGTGTGTTTATAAAACGCATGGGGTAATGGGGAACAGGTGGAAATTAGGGCTGTCCGATAATGGTTTTTGCCGATATCCGATATTCCGATATTGTCCAGCTCTTTAATTACCGATACCGATTTCAACCGATATATGCAGTCGTGGAATTAACACATTATTATGCCTAATTTGGACAACCAGGTATGGTGAAGATAAGGTGCTTTAAAAAAATAAAATAAAAAATAACATAAATAAATTAAAAACATTTTCTTGGATAAAAAAGAAAGTAAAACAATATAAAAACAGTTACATAGAAACTAGTAATTAATGAAAATTAGTAGAATTAACTGTTAAAGGTTAGTACTATTAGTGGACCAGCAGCACGCACAATCATGTGTGCTTACGGACTGTATCCCTTGCAGACTGTATTGATATATATTGATATATAATGTAGGAACCAGAATATTAATAACAGAAAGAAACAACCCTTTTGTGTGAATGAGTGTAAATGGGGGAGGGAGGTTTTTTGAGTTGGTGCACTCATTGTAATTGTATCTTGTGTTTTTTATGTTGATTTAATAAAAAATAAATAAATAAATAAATTGATACCGATAATAAAAAAAACGATACCGATAATTTCCGATATTACATTTTAACGCATTTATCGACATCTCTAGTGGAAACAATCAGGGATGACGTCAGACTGATGACACATAAGGAAGGGCAAGTGACCTGAAACGAGAGGAGAGTTATTTTTCAAACTAAAACATGAAATTCACAAGACACAAAAAAACCAAGACAAGACATCCTCACCGTGGTGTGACAACATCTAATAAAAATAACAATTGGAATGTCAATATTAGACCAATCATAGTGTCCGCTGCACTGTGACTGAGAACTGTTGCTGAGATGAAGGAAAATATTTTCATGTTTTAGCCTTCTGTTTGCCATTTTGCAAATAATGTAATTAATAATTAAAAACAATTTCAAGTAATACAAAGCAGACATATTGTTTTTTGACACAAGTAATAATCATGAGCAATATTTAAAGCTCTTGTGGGCAATTGGCACACATACACGATGGTTTCAATATAATATTGCACAATAGATGTGTTTTTGTACAACTGTTTATCATATACAATTTTGAGAGGTAATAATAACAGAGATTACATAGTGCTTGTGTAAACATTTGCAGTCCAACCGTGTTATAAACTTCCAAATTCTAAATGTATTGATTAAAAAAAATTAACATTTCCTAAATTCATAACAAGGTTTATATTTAATAATCTAATAACAAATACACGTGCGCGACCCGAGGGTCCCTGGTTCAATCCCCACCTAGTACCAACCTCGTCATGTCCGTTGTGTCCTGAGCAAGACACTTCACCCTTGCTCCTGATGGGTGCTGGTTAGCGCCTTGCATGGCAGCTCCCTCCATCAGTGTGTGAATGTGTGTGTGAATGGGTAAATGTGGAAGTAGTGTCAAAGCGCTTTGAGTACCTTGAAGGTAGAAAAGCGCTATACAAGTACAACCCATTTATTTATTTATTTATATACAATACATCAAGAATTAGAGGGAAGCTTATACATTGTGAAATATATTTCCATAAGTATTTTGTAGTGCAGTGTATGTTTTTTATATCAGGAGGAGCAATATTTCATGGTCACACCATCTGGTGTCGCTGATTCCCGTGTCAGAAAACCTTTGCGTGAGCTCTACGCATGGTCAATAGCAGGGGTCCCCAAACTTTTTGACTCCGGGGCCGCATTGGGGTAAAACAATTTGGCTGGGGGCCGCGCTATATATATATATATATATATATATATATATATATATATATATATATATATATATATATATATATATATATATATTATATGTAAATGTGTTTGTGTGTGTATATATGTATATGTATATGTAAATGTGTATATATGTGTGTGTATATATGTATACGTCTATGTCCATGTATATATATATATGTATATTTGTATACATGTGTATATATGTATATGTGTCTATATGTGTGTATGTATATATATATATATATATATATATATATATATATATATATATATATATATATATATATATATATATATATATATATATATATATATATATATTCATATATATATATATATATTCATATATATATATGTATTCATACATATATATTCCTCGCGTACTAATTGACTTAAAGAGCGCACTTGCTGCATGTCACATTATCGATGGTAAAATGCATTTTTAGACAATATGATTTGCCTGAGTGGCAAATAAAAAATAAAAAAAAATACGTAAGGACAAATTAAAAAAAAAATAATACGGTAGAAAATAGACTAGTAAGGACAAATTTTAAAAAAATAATAATAATACAAAAAAATTAAATAAAAAAATACTTTTTTTTTTTTTTTTTTTTTTTAACTGGGGACTTCCCGAGGGCCGGATTTTGGACGCTGGGGGGCCGTAGTTTGGGGACCCCTGGTCAAAAGGGTGCGTGGGAATATGCAACCTTTTCTGCATAGATAATTTTTTTCTATAAATACCAATGTTTGCAGTGAAAGTTATATACATACAGTACACCCCTGTCGATGGAACTTTTTTTGTGTTCAGCAACCTATATAAAAGAGGCCTCTGGTCGTTGCTACAAGTGAAAATTAAAATAAATATACATTACAGAGTGCAGTGCAGCTTCCAACGATCTCGGTAGGATTGAATGATGAGCATTTGACAGGTCAAATTAGTGCTGTGAAGTTCTCCCATGCCAAAATCATCAACGCATACCTTTCCTTGTCTACAACTAGTTGATCAATTAAGAGGTGTTCAATTACTTTGTCCCTTATAGGGTTAAAAATACTGATGGTCATTGTTTATATTGTCCTAAGGGTAACAGCTCAGACAGCTCCGTGCCTTCCACGTCCGAGTCTAGCACCCCTAGTGTGCGCCGGCCCTCATCGCAAACCCCAAACCGCTCTCGCCCTCACATCTCCTATTCCCCCCTGGTGTGCCGTGCCGACCCCTCTATCGGCAAAGACGAGGACGAGCAGGGCAGCCTTGAAAAGGCGCGGCAAGACCAGGCGAGGGACGAAAGCGGGGGCGAGACGGGCCGCCACCCTTCCCCACCTCGCCGCTACCCGTCCGAGCCCTTCCTGGCCTTCCAGGAGGAGGACCACAGTCCGGATCCCACCGGCCCCATGGAGACGTTGACCTTCGAGGCGGCCGTGGCCTGCAGCCTGGGACGCTCAAACACCGTTAGCTCGGCACGCCCTCGCTTGCGGACTGGCTGGCAGGTCCCCAACGGACATTTCCGAAAGCGTCTGGCGCAAACGGCCTCGGTGGTGGGCTGCGACCCGCTCAGCGACACAGAAGAGGATGACAGGTGCTAGGGAAGGAGAAGACGATGACAACGCTGCAATGTACAGTGTTGTCATGGTTACAGTACATTATCACCATGTGTGGACCAGCCCGTAACAACACAAAACACTTCTTCCTGGAATTGTAGTTCAAACAAAACATTTCAAAAAGTCTACTTCCTGCTTTGTACGTGATGATAAAGCACAGTACTTTAAATGTGCAAAAATCTTGGGCCACCACTACATAGTCAAATATAGTTAACAGGATTATGCAAAATACATTTTAAAGAAAAGTTAGGAAGTTTGGCGAGGATCTGGATTATGGTGCAGACATTGAAATGCATCTTCACTGTTGAAATTGCCCACAAGAATCATAGTGATTTGCTATCATGAACCAGGAAGTAGCCTGGTTACTAACAAATATTGATAAACACACGGATTGTGTCTATCTAATTGTGGCCCAAGATTTGCACACTTCTGCACACAAATTAATCAATGCCAATAGATGTTTTTATAAGCAAGGATTATTTTCGCAGGATTGGTGGCTACTCTTTCCTATACGTCTTTGTAAATACATTGTGGTCAATGCATACAAGAAGCTGACACAACGCAATCTTTTCCAGACATATTGACAATTATTAATGCTGCATTTGTTTTTCTACAGTAAGAATAATTGTGCACAAAGTGTAAGTGGCGGGGAGCGTTATTTCTGTTTAATTTATTGTGAGATAAGAATGCACACGTAGAATAATAGAGAGAAATGCTTATTTGTTACTTAAACCAGCATTGTTGCGCAATGATGCCTCCACTAACTCTTGAACCTTTAAACACTTTCTTCTTCGTCATTCCTGTTTGGCTTATTCCGGTCGACACCCTTTACCGATGGAATCCTATCAGGAACACTTCAATTTCCTTGGGCATATTCTATGAACCACTGCAGACAATGACTGTAGGAACGCCATTATGTACATTTACTACGCAAGTAAACATTACTCTTATTACTAACTAATAATGTACAGATGCTGTTTGTATCATTTAGAGTGAATCAATTAAAGGCTGGCAAGCTTTTTAAGTAAATGATTGTTTTTGAATGTGTGTATTTGTTTTAATCGCTGGGACAAGGCCAAATCTGTGAAACTCATATTACCAAAAAAATAACCATGATAGATTAGTATCATGAGTTCCTGGGGGGGGGTTTAAGTGTATAATAACTGTAAATACAAATAAATGTGTCATTAAGTCCACAAACATGTATTTATTGAGCATTGCACAGCATTGTAAAACCATATAAATCATATGTTAATGGAACACAAACACCCAGTCAAATGTTTATTATTCCAGTAAAAATACTATACAGAATTTTAATTTTACATTGCTTTTCCATCAATTGTTTTTTCTAATTAAACATTCCTTACTAACTTTAAGTCAGTTAAAAGCAAAGGGCTGCACGTATAAAAAAAATAGGAATGGGCTTCATAAAAATAAACATCAAAATCTACACATTGAACTAATATTTACTTATTTTCCCACAAACTTGAATGCATCACACCATTACAAGTTCATGTTAATACAAAACAACATGAAAAATATAAATTATACATAATCACACTACAAACCAAAAGAAATATTACCATAAAATCATAATTATATATGTATTTACATAAAAGTGACGTATATTACAGTTTCCTTCATGTTGTCATTGGAAAGGGGGGCGGGACTTCGGCATTGTTTTGGATCCCGTGAAACAAGCCAATCACATCAAAGACTTAGATCATGACGTCATATCCTAACGACTCTTTAGCATGTCCGCTTAAAGAAGGTGCTAGCAAGACAAGGCAGCATTAAACTCTTTACAATGTTACTCTTGGGGTTAAAACACGGTAATGTCGCCACGGTTTGATGTCTAGACAGTTTAATTTAAAAGTGACATTGAAGTGAGCCGTAAATATACAGCACAGAATTCGATCCGAGTGCAGAAATGAACGTCGCTAATCAAGGAAGTCGCCCAGCTGGTGGACAAAAGTAGCTAGCTAGCTAGCCAGCTAGCCGTTAGCAGGAGCACTTTTGTTTTGGGTTTGAGGTGAAGGTTGGTTTTTTTTTTGGTCTAAACATGAGCTGAAACTCATGAGCCAGTAACTCTTTAAAGTCACTTCGGGAGTTAGATAAACATGCGTAGGGTGTCTTTGGAGTGAATATTAACCCTGTTTTATGTGACATCAGAAACAACAACAAGCCACCCACAGGGCGTCGTTAGCATTTCGAGAGATCTATTTTAGTGGAAACGCTGGACCAGGAGGAGAGTGGAAAATATGGGCAACTGTCTCAAATCACCGACATCGGACGACATCTCTCTGCTTCATGAATCCCAATCTGATAGGGCGAGTTTCGTGGACGGCACGGATGCAGACCTGGAGCCACCACCGCCTTACCAGGTGAGCACTTGCTAAGTTTATTTATTCAGTAACAACTGTATTGCTTAAGCAAAAATGCCATCCCAAAAGTAAATGCCGCTGTTTAATAACGGAATTACAACATGTCATATCAATGACTAGTCGATACCCAACAATAATGCCCTCTAGTGGCTTTGGGTCGTATACGAGATGACGTCAGGACAATCTGATTGGGTGCTTAGTGTGTGACGTCTTTATGTTTATTTTCTATCACCAAAAACAAATATAAATGTGCTATTTGGATTTACACTGTATGAAAAACAATTGAAAATGAATTTTACCTTTGCAACCTCATTATGCTATTGCCAAAGTTTTACATTCATAAATGTAAGTGTCTCAACACCCGACTTGTTTTTTGTGCCTTTTAAAAAATAATTAAAACTGTACTTTAAAACGCTCTCTACCTCTAGCAACCAAAAAACTGTGAAAACTAGGATTCTGTGTTCCAAATTTGGATTATTTACGGAACTTGTGTGAGCCTATGGTTTTACATTTTGTTACATATATATATTTTGCATTCTATTTTAGTTACTTTATTGAGTCTACAACCCCCAGGCGCTGTTTTGTACTGTTTCTGTACTTGTTTTGTTTATTATTATGTCTTGATTGTATGTAAATGTTGCATATTATATATACATGTTTATAAAAAAAAAATATATATATATATATATATATATATATATATTTATATATAAATAATGCAAACGCAGAAGTTAAGTATATTTACAGCATATAAAACAGAATAAACTTACTAATAATAAAAACTATAGTATGTTTTACTTATCAAACAGAACAAACAAAAGCAAATAAATATAATATTAAAATCAACAAAAGTAACAAACATATAATGTAGATTAGTGACAAAAACACACAACAAATTACATCTCCAACATAGAGTACTAACTTGTAAATAGAATACTTGCTCTAAATAACAAATTGTTTTGGGATAACTGTGGATCTGTGATGTTTGAGTTGCTGATATTTAATGTGATAATTTTCATTGATTACCATCTTTTTAAAGTGTTTTTAAAGATCATTATGTGTGAGTGTGAATGTTGTCTGTCTATCTGTGTTGGCCCTGTGATGAGGTGGCGATTTGTCCAGGGTGTACCCCGCCTTCCGCCCGATTGTAGCTGAGATAGGCTCCAGCGCCCCCCGCGACCCCGAAGGGAAAAAGCGGTAGAAAATGGATGGATGGATTATGTAAAAAAAAAAATTATGAAGTGTTAATAATAACTAGTTTGCTTGTTCTCCCCGTGACTGTGTGGGTTCCCTCCGGGTACTCCGGCTTCCTCCCACCTCCAAATACATGCACCTGGGGATAGGTTGATTGGCAACACTAAATTGGCCCTAGTGTGTGAATGTGAGTGTGAATGTTGTCTGTCTGTCTGTGTTGGCCCCGGGATGAGGTGGCGACTTGTCCAGGGTGTACCCCGCCTACCACCCGAATGCAGCTGAGATAGGCTCCAGCAACCACGAAAGGGACAAGCGCTAGAAAATGAATGGATGAATGTTTAGTATTTTAAAAGATCATTTATAATAAAACATTTTTATTTAAAGACATTTATTATGTACCTTTTCTAAAATAAACGCAAATATGTAAAAAAGACACAGATTTGCAGATGTACAATAGGGTAATTTAAGCATAATGTAAATTGTATAGAATATAATAATGATGCAGCATTTGACCTTGTTTGGATGCCAACCACTTTTTTAGGAATGTCCGCAACACTCTTGATACTGCTCCACTTGACTTGTTATGTGACCTAGCGTATACTCGACTCGTCGGACTGCCGCCTTATGTGGGAGAGTGAAGTAAAACAAGATGTGGATAATGGCTGGTGTGTCAACAGGAGCAGGCTCACATGCCCATGTACCATCCCACGCCCAGCCAGGCCCGTCTAGCCACCCAGCTAACAGAGGAGGAGCAGATCCGCATAGCCCAGCGCATCGGACTGATCCAGCACCTGCCCAAAGGCGTGTACGACGGAGGGCCTGATGGCTTGGAGAAAAAGATCAGAGAGTAAGGAGATGAGTTTTGAATATATTATATACTATTCTTATAATTGATGTAGCCTAAATTCACCACTTAGGTACACCAGCACAGTCTGACGTCTAACACAAGCGATGTTTTAAATATTCAGCCTACTATTTTGGAGAATCAGTAGCTGCGTGTCACCCCTAGAAATGCGCAAAACCTAAATATTGCAATAAAAAACTGGCAATGGAAACACTCATATTTCGAAAAACCTCTCAGATATTGCTAAAACATTTTTGCGCTCTCATGAGGTGGTTTTTGAGATGTTTCGATATTGAAGTTTTTCGCAAAAGTATTATGGAAACACTTTTTTCGCATTTAGAGGGCACCTAAACACTGAAGCGACGGTGCGCCCATGCAGGACAACCAGGGCAGACGGGTCGTCCTGGCTTCGTTTCCGATTGGTCGGCCAGGGCCAGCGAGGCGGCACTGCCAGGTGGTCTCGCGGGTGCCTTCCTCGCAACAGAGGCCGACCCGCAGGCTTGGAGAGACCCACATGCCGAACAAGTGTCAAGGGGGCTGTAAGGACGTTGCTTTTGAGCGATCACCCGCTGCCTTTGTCATCTATTGACATCACAGAGCAGTGGCTGCACTATCTTCCTCAAAGTGGAGTCTCACGGGATGAGATTTTTCGAGAATTACAGCTCATGACGTAAAACACACTTTAATGGAAACACCTACAAATCGCAAATATACTTATCGAAATTTTAGAAATACTACTTTTATTTTGCAAAAAACTGCAAGAAACTCAGCTTGTGTGTACTAGGGCTGCACGATTATGGCCAAAATAATCATCCTGATTTTTTTCATAAATATTGAAGTCACGATTATTAATCTTGATTATTTACTGTTAATTAAAAAAATATTTTATTGCACTTACTATTTTAAACAAACAGTATGTGAACGTATACCGGGCGGTATAGCTCGGTTGGTAGAGTGGCCATGCCAGCAACTTCAGGGTTGCAGGTTCGATCCCTGCTTCCGCCATCCTAGTCAATGCCGTTGTGTCCTTGGGCAAGACATTTTACCCACTTGCTCCCAGTGCCACCCACACTGGTTTAAATGTAACTTAGATATTGGGTTTCACAATGTAAAGCGCTTTGAGTCACTTGAGGAAAAAGCGCTATATAAATATAATTCACTTCACTTCACTTCAACGTGGCTTTCATTTAAAAATGAAACTATAAAAATAATTCATTAATGATGAATTGTACAAAAGACAAAAGGCTAAATAACATAAATATGCCATTAAGGAGTGCAAACGTGATCAAATAAGATTATGCACGAAATGCACTTACAGTACAAAAGAACACTTATTCTACTGCTCACAGTATACCGGTACTGTATTTAGGACATATGTCTTTGGCCAAATAAACCATTACTACGTCCGTTTATTTGGCGAGTCTTTGAGAGGTGGGTGGATATATGTATATACATGTATATACACGTATATATATGTATATGTATATACACTACCGTTCAAAAGTTTGGGGTCACATTGAAATGTCCTTATTTTTGAAGGAAAAGCACTGTACTTTTCAATGAAGATAACTTTAAACTAGTCTTAACTTTAAAGAAATACACTCTATACATTGCTAATGTGGTAAATGACTATTCTAGCTGTAAATGTCTGGTTTTTGGTGCAATATCTACATAGGTGTATAGAGGCCCATTTCCAGCAACTATCACTCCAGTGTTCTAATGGTACAATGTGTTTGCTCATTGGCTCAGAAAGCTAATTGATGATTAGAAAACCCTTGTGCAATCATGGTCACACATCTGAAAACAGTTTAGCTCGTTACATAAGCTACAAAACTGACCTTCCTTTGAGCAGATTGAGTTTCTGGAGCATCACATTTGTGGGGTCAATTAAACGCTCAAAATGGCCAGAAAAAGAGAATTTTCATCTGAAACTCGACAGTCTATTCTTGTTCTTAGAAATGAAGGCTATTTCATGCGAGAAATTGCTAAGAAATTGAAGATTTCCTACAACGGTGTGTACTACTCCCTTCAGAGGACAGCACAAACAGGCTCTAACCAGAGTAGAAAAAGAAGTGGGAGGCCGTGTTGCACAACTGAGCAAGAAGATCAGTACATTAGAGTCTCTAGTTTGAGAAACAGACGCCTCACAGGTCCCCAACTGGCATCTTCATTAAATAGTACCCGCAAAACATCAGTGTCAACATCTACAGTGAAGAGGCGGCTGCGGGATTCTTGACTTCATGGCAGAGTGGCAAAGAAAAAGCCATATCTGAGACTGGCCAATAAAAGAAAAAGATTAAGATGGGCAAAAGAACACAGACTTTGGACAGCGGAAGACTGGAAAAAAGTGTTGTGGATGGATGAATCCAAGTTTGAGGTGTTTGGATCACAAAGAAGAACGTTTGTGAGACGCAGAACAACTGAAAAGATGCTGGAAGAATGCCTGACGCCATCTGTTAAGCATGGTGGAGGTCATGTGATGGTCTGGGGTTGCTTTGGTGCTGGTAAGGTGGGAGATTTGTACAAGGTAAAAGGGATTCTGAATAAGGAAGGCTATCACTCCATTTTGCAACGCCATGCCATACCCAGTGGACAGCGCTTGATTGGAGCCAATTTCATCCTACAACAGGACAATGACCCAAAACACACCTCCAAATTGTGCAAGAACTATTTAGAGAAGAAGCAGGCAGCTGGTATTCTATCGGTAATGGAGTGGCCAGCGCAGTCACCAGATCTGAACCCCATTGAGCTGTTGTGGGAGCAGCTTGACCGTATGGTACGCAAGAAGTGCCCATCCAACCAATCCAACTTGTGGGAGCTGCATCTAGAAATGTGGGGTGCAATTTCTCCAGATTACCTCAACAAATTAACAGCTAGAATGCCAAAGGTCTGCAATGCTGTAATTGCTGCAAATGGAGGATTCTTTGACGAAAGCAAAGTTTGATGTAAAAAAAAATCTTATTTCAAATACAAATCATTATTTCTAACCTTGTCAATGTCTTGACTCTATTTTCTATTCATTTCACAACGTATGGTGGTGAATAAGTGTGACTTTTCATGGAAAACACAAAATTGTTTGGGTGACCCCAAACTTTTGAACGGTAGTGTACATGTATGTATATGTATATACATGTGTATATACATATACATGTGTATATATATGTAAATGTATATACAGGTAAAAGCCAGTAAATTAGAATATTTTGAAAAACTTGATTTATTTCAGTAATTGCATTCAAAAGGTGTAACTTGTACATTATATTTATTCATTGCACACAGACTGATGCATTCAAATGTTTATTTCATTTAATTTTGATGATTTGAAGTGGCAACAAATGAAAATCCAAAATTCCGTGTGTCACAAAATTAGAATATTACTTAAGGCTAATACAAAAAAGGGATTTTTAGAAATGTTGGCCAACTGAAAAGTATGAAAATGAAAAATATGAGCATGTACAATACTCAATACTTGGTTGGAGCTCCTTTTGCCTCAATTACTGCGTTAATGCGGCGTGGCATGGAGTCGATGAGTTTCTGGCACTGCTCAGGTGTTATGAGAGCCCAGGTTGCTCTGATAGTGGCCTTCAACTCTTCTGCGTTTTTGGGTCTGGCATTCTGCATCTTCCTTTTCACAATACCCCACAGATTTTCTATGGGGCTAAGGTCAGGGGAGTTGGCGGGCCAATTTAGAACAGAAATACCATGGTCCGTAAACCAGGCACGGGTAGATTTTGCGCTGTGTGCAGGCGCCAAGTCCTGTTGGAACTTGAAATCTCCATCTCCATAGAGCAGGTCAGCAGCAGGAAGCATGAAGTGCTCTAAAACTTGCTGGTAGACGGCTGCGTTGACCCTGGATCTCAGGAAACAGAGTGGACTGACACCAGCAGATGACATGGCACCCCAAACCATCACCCAACCATGCAAATTTTGCATTTCCTTTGGAAATCAAGGTCCCAGAGTCTGGAGGAAGACAGGAGAGGCACAGGATCCACGTTGCCTGAAGTCTAGTGTAAAGTTTCCACCATCAGTGATGGTTTGGGGTGCCATGTCATCTGCTGGTGTCGGTCCACTCTGTTTCCTGAGATCCAGGGTCAACGCAGCCGTCTACCAGCAAGTTTTAGAGCACGTCATGCTTCCTGCTGCTGACCTGCTCTATGGAGATGGAGATTTCAAGTTCCAACAGGACTTGGCGCCTGCACACAGCGCAAAATCTACCCGTGCCTGGTTTACGGACCATGGTATTTCTGTTCTAAATTGGCCCGCCAACTCCCCTGACCTTAGCCCCATAGAAAATCTGTGGGGTATTGTGAAAAGGAAGATGCAGAATGCCAGACCCAAAAACGCAGAAGAGTTGAAGGCCACTATCAGAGCAACCTGGGCTCTCATAACACCTGAGCAGTGCCAGAAACTCATCGACTCCATGCCACGCCGCATTAACGCAGTAATTGAGGCAAAAGGAGCTCCAACCAAGTATTGAGTATTGTACATGCTCATATTTTTCATTTTCATACTTTTCAGTTGGCCAACATTTCTAAAAATCCCTTTTTTGTATTAGCCTTAAGTAATATTCTAATTTTGTGACACACGGAATTTTGGATTTTCATTTGTTGCCACTTCAAATCATCAAAATTAAATGAAATAAACATTTGAATGCATCAGTCTGTGTGCAATGAATAAATATAATGTACAAGTTACACCTTTTGAATGCAATTACTGAAATAAATCAAGTTTTTCAAAATATTCTAATTTACTGGCTTTTACCTGTATACATGTGTATGTATATATATATATATATATATATATATATATATATATATATATATATATATATATATATATATATATATATATATATATATATATATATATATATGCTGTATGTATATGTTACTTTGCTCTCGGCCCCCAGACACATTTTTTAAGCCCAATGCGGCATTCCAGTCAAAACGTTTAGACACCTTTGGTCACTATTAAAAGTGGTACTTGGGTCCAGCAGAACCAACACTGAGATTTGTTTTATCTAAATTCTGAAGAGAGCAATTCATTATGCATAAAAGCTGGTTCCTCAAGGAATCCATAAAATTATTTAAAAATTGATGTAGGAATTGGATCTAAAATGCAGGTTGTTGGGTTTGCTTGGGAGAAAACTCGATCAAGTGGCCTTGCATCAACCAGGACAAAAACTTGTTAGGAGACCAAATCTGATGTCCTTGATCTCGGTTCTGAAGTGGTCTGCAAAGGGCGTCCGATGGTATTTTTAATTTGTACTTGTTGAATTAACAAATGTGGACAAGAGGAACTTGGATTGTTTTTATGGTCTGTGATGAGTGATGAGTAATGTTCAATTCTAGCTTGTTTGACTGTATTATTGTAGGTCTTGAGTTGTTGACGTACAATCTGATTGCGTATCGTTTCCTCCATCTCCTCTTTGCACTCCTGCATTTTATTTTCAGTTGATGTAATTCCTCGTCGTTTCTCCACAGTGGTGGATCAAATACAAATTGCCAACAATGAGTGTAATAGGCAGAAAGTGAATATTTTGATGATAACCTTTCCCCCTTTAAATCCATCATGAAAAGTTCCCAGACATGGACAGAAACTTGAACTTCACTTTATATCCTTATTAACATGTCTTGTTGTTGTTTTCCCCTAAAAAAATCCAAAAATGAACCTGCGCTGTGTTTTGCAGATGCGTGATCTGCATGCTGGACTTTGTCTATGGCGACCCGGTGCGGTTCCTGCCGTGCATGCACATTTACCACATGGACTGTATAGACGACTGGCTCATGAGGTCCTTCACGTGCCCCTCCTGCATGGAGCCTGTCGATGCAGCCCTGCTGTCCACCTACGAGACCAACTGATGCTCCCAGGAGCGTAAAAACACACATAAAGGTTGGCTGTCGTCTTGTCTTGCACTTTCAAAAACAAAAAAGTCCCCTGACTTGATACTGTTCTTATAACAACCCCTAAGAAAGTTTCAGAATTCTAGATTTGGGTGCATCTACTTGAGCTGGCCTCAGTGGTCACTTTACGTTAAATTATTGACCAAAAACACCCTAATCAGAAGCGCAATGTTACACAATTCTACTATTACTAGTTGAAATACTATTTATGAATACTAATTACATGGGGATATAATCCATAGTAAATATGTTAAAGACAAGAATACACAGCAAACCCTGTATAAGCGAAAATAGGTTGTGAATGTAATTTTGGTGTGTGTTTGTACAGTATGTGTGTGTGTGTGTGCGTGTTAATAAAGCAGCCAGTGTAAAAGGCTCTGGTGCATGAGCAAGAGGATCACAAGTTAAACACACACACACACATCATCTGATCCACTGATTTGCACTTTACTTTAGGAACAATATCTTAAACTATATATATGATTAATATATGTATAACCTTGCACTATCAACACATCTTTCCGTTTTTGTTCAGTCAGTGTGTGCGGTCACAAGCTTGCTCATCACTCATTTGATTCCGCATTTATTTGTCATTATTTGGGTTGCTATTATTTTTTAGTGTTGTTGTTACATTTAGGCTTACTTATAATGTCTCACTGTGCAAACCAAGTTCAGTGTCAGTTGAAAATTAGTTTTCATTTGAGCGAATTTCCTTTTTACTGTGTTTTTAAACCCGATCTGAATGATCACGTTTCCTGTAATCATTATTTTATTTCTTTTTTGTTTGTTGGAAAAGTTAACCAGTCCCCATGTGTGCGTGTGTGTGTGTGCGAAAAGGGAAAAAAAATACAATAAAAATGAAAAGATAGTCTTCTGGTATTATTATGTATACTTCTAACCTGCAGATAAATGAAGCTATTATACACCTGCACACTGGAATACATACATACATGAGCTGTAACAAAAGATGTGTACAATTGTTATGATAAGCAATATTAAATGTATACCTCTCTGACCGTGTTACAAAAGTTAGTTAATTCTCATCCAAACTTTGAATCAGGTGCTCTTTGCTTGTTAAAACATAAAACATTGCATTCAGGGACCTTGTGTCTGTCTTGATTGCAACATTCTTCAGCTTAAGAGCTGACACGCTTATTAATCAGATTTGCTTTTACTTTAACGATGAGAATTGCGTAACAACAAGCTTGTTTGAATACCTTCATAGTAATAGGATTTTCTGTGGCAACACAAGAAATCCCTGCAAATATTCCAAGCATTTAGGCTGTTGGCTACAACTATTTTGACTCATGGAGTAAACCATCTACTTACTGTCGAACCATTTAACCATTTTTATTATTATGCTTATGCATAAACATGAACGTGAAATGAACCTTGGAAGGGAGCGCTTTATTATAATGTCTCACTGTTTAAGTGGCTATTGTGGCTTGTACATGCCGTGGAAGGTGACCGGGATGGTGCACTCCACTTCTGCTCTGGCGATTTCGGACAGATCCTTGGCGTTGAGGATGAGGAGGTATCCTGGTCTCTGCGAACCGGGAGCCACCACAATGGTCAGCAACACACCTGAGGAAGGTAAAATGGAAATCAGTCCTCCTCTTTTAACAGGAAAGTAAAGCTATACAAAAAAAATATGACCCAAAATTACACCCAACTTTTCAGGAAAAACAGTGCCTATAAGTCAGGGGTGTCAAACTAATTTTCATCTGGGGCTACTCTTAAGCAAAACCATATAAATGTAGCCCTTTGTTTGATTATCATTTACCAAAAACGTATTTAACTTTGAGTTATTTAAAATTGAGTTGAATGCATCTAATACATGTGTGCATTATTGCCGCACATTTTCAGGCTGTTGTGGGCCACGTTGAATGACGTGGCCACTCGGGCATCTGTATTTTATAATGCAAAACATGTAGTTCAAACCCGGTCATGCATGCATGAGACTTTGATAGAAGACCTCATTTAGGAGCATCACAATATTTGCTTGTTCGGTTTTTGACTAAATAAGTCAATCCACCATGAATAACATATACTCTGGCAGTTGTCACTTTTGTATCAAAACTAAGGCGTTTTTGCAGAGGTAAACTTTTTTTTTTTACAATGCAAAAAAAGATGTATTAGCTTTTCCTTTGTCTATTTAAAGGTAATGTTGAAGTTTTTATCGCTTTTACGCCATCTTGCATGACTGTCAACAATAATAAAATATGCGTCTTAACTTCTCTTTAGGACTGAGAATAAATCAAGTGTATCTGACGAAATACCGTCATCCTCATCGACACCATCGGGGGTCTGGACAAAGAGGGGCTCTGAGGGGTAGGAGTCGGGTTCTTGCCAAACCCAGGTCTCCTTGGTCTTTACGTTCAACTTGCAGATCTGCTCAAACAAAATTAAGCCAAAAGTGAAAGCAAAGATGTTTTCTCTATGTAGTGTCCATGTTCTGTGTGTTAAGTACCCTGTCAGGTATGAAGTGGTTAAGTCCCAAGCCATAGGCGTATGTGTAGTTCTTTCCTGCGTACTTTTCATAGTTGATCTGCGGGAACTCAAAAGCTACAAGCACATAGAAATAGTCCTTGAGTGCATGGGTGGTAGAATGTACAGTAATGGTGTGTGTACCTTGACGAGGTCCAGCAAAGAGCACCTCAGGCTCCAGCCAGATGGTCCCATCAGCATGCATTACTGCAGTCGCTGTGGTGTAGGGCAAGCTGACCAGGTTCTTCCCCTGCTCCTCCTATAGTCCGTCAAAGGTGTAACACATGAGGCTAAACTCTGGGTTTACTTTGGAGGATCAAACCACTGAGTCACCTTGTTGACGTCCAAAGGAATGACATATCTGCGGACCTCCGGCTGGGGCGCTATCATGGCCGCCTTCTTCACCTCCTCCCAGTTGGCCCTCAAATTTGCCAGCCAGAGGTAGTTGTACACAAACTCAAAGCTGCACACACAAACACATTGTTTTATACAAGAGTGTGCTTGTTTAATAATACCAGTAAGCACCCTCGCTCACCCCTTCCATGCACACAGGTCAAAAACAACGAAGCCATTGTCCTCGTAAGTGTTGATGTGATGGAACATGCCAATTGGCGCCCCTTTGAACTTGAGGTCGATGTACTCTCCTGGGTCCTTCCTGGCGACGTGGAACAACGTCTAGAACCACAAAATAAAATGTTACCCAAATCTGGTAAAGTGAAATAAGAGCTTTGTGTGTGGGTCAACTGTTACACAAGTGTAAACAGAAAATGATCCCTGTACAATAAACTAAAATCAAGTAAAATCACTACAACCTTTGATGATGTCTGAGAGAGAGGGAACAAGAAAATAAAAAGCGATACTGCCACCTGCTTTAATATATTGTCAGCAAATAAGTATTAAGAGTTTGTATGATAAAACTCCTCAACTTTTGAAGATTCCTGATGGAGAGGAAACAGAAGGATGTTGGCAAAAAAAGATGATAACCACTGTAGTACAATATGATAAAACTCAAAAGTAAAATAACTCAACCTTCAGTGATTTCTGAGAGGGAACAAAATAAAGTTGGCAAAAAAAGATACTGTATAATAAAACAAGAAGAAGTAAAATAACTCAACCTTTGATGATGGCTGATGAAGAGAGAACGGGAGGGTGTTTGCTCAGTGAAACTGTCAACTAATTTTGTAAGTACCGGTATTGCCGTAATGTAAGTATAAAAAGATGGTATTGACTACTGTATAATAGTATTACTAAAAGTAAAATAACTCAACCTTTGAGGAAGTCTGATAGAGGGAATGTTTGCAGAGCGACACTGTCACCCAGCGGGGTTTTCTAGGTATCATCAGCATTTAAGTATATAGCGGTTGTATAATAAAAATAAAATAAGGTAAAACTACTCAACTTTTGAAGATGTCTGATAGATGTTAACATGAGGGTATTTGCAGAGTGATATGGTCACCTATTTTTTTAAGTACCACCATCATATATACTAGTATAAAAAGATAATAAAAACTGTACAACAAATATACAACAAAATAAAAGTAAAATAACTCAACCTTTGATGATGTCTGATAGAGGGAACAGGAAGGTGTTTGCAGAGTGATACTGTCACCTATTGGGGATTTCTCGGTATCTTCAACATTATGCATATAAGTACAAAGCGATTGTATAACAAAACTAGAATGAAGTAAAACTCATCAACTTTTGAAGATGACTGATGAAGGAACAAGAATGCGTTTGCGGAGCAATACTTTCACCAAATTCTATAGGTAATAACTCAATCTTTGATGTCTGATCAAGAAGGAACAAAAGTGTTTGCAGAGCGATATTGTCACCTATATTTAGAGGTATCGCTGTATTGAAAGTATATAAAGAGGGCAGTGGCCAATGTGTAATGCAAGTTTGCATTGCAATACTGTCACCTATCGGTATGATGGTATCAGCATATAAAGCGGTTGTATAATAAAACTAAAGTAAAATAACTCAACCTTTGAAGATGCCTGGTAGAAGAGAAGAAGGTACTTGCAGAGTCACCTAGTTGTGCTCTCGGTATTTTGGGGGGTATTAACTATGTGTTACAATTATATTACAATGCAATTTGTATTACTTATATTATTGTGTTTCTGTTCTATGGTTATCATTACAAATGTCCTCTTTTTCATTGTTACCGTTCTGTGGTCAAATAAACCTTTTGGAGTTCTAACTGGAAATACAATTGATTAAAAGTTTAGTAGGTTTTCATGATGATGAAGCTTTTTAGTTGAACGTTTTGACCTGAGACCGACTTACTCCTTGGCTCTCGTTGGACTCGAAGCAGTCCATGTAGTTAGAGCCTCGGATGCTCCAGGCGCTCAAGAATTTTAGTAGGTTGATCTTCACCGGCGTCTCCACAAAGACAAAGTAGTTTTCGGACATGCCGAAGCTGAAACGAGAGCATTTTTTAAATGTTATTATTTTTTTTGCGTGCTTGGTTGGCATGGTAACCTATAAGCAACGGTTCACTCACCTGTGCACATAGGCAGGCTTGAACCTCTCTGCACTGGGGAACTGAACCACCACTTTAGACTTCTCGATCGGATCCGACTTGTCTGGGGAAGATGTACGACATGCATGTTATTTGCTCAATGTGTGGACTAAAGTATTGGGATGCACAATGGAAGAAAAGATGGAGACGTCTGTGGGTAGATGTCACAGGTCTCAAACATGGCCGCCAACCACAGTAAGC